>NC_091755.1:31570204-31750204 GCF_043380555.1 Nothobranchius furzeri
TTTAAAAATTATGTTAAATTCACACTGACTTTTTTACATTGTTTTGCTTTTAAAGAATTTATCATTGCATTGCTTGATTTACACTTCAGTTATGTTTTTATAATAATTTCCTTTTAAGTGTGCAGAGGGGTGAACTGGTCATCCAGACATTTATTCTCACCATGCCCTTAAATTAAAGCTTCTTCTTTCTTCTCTGTACTCAGATTTATTATAAAGCTGTTCGGGACGTTGAAGCAGGGGAGGAGCTCTTAGTGTATATGAAGGACGGCATTTTCCCCGAGGGATCCATGGCACCCAACCTACAAGGTAAGATTAATGCGCGTCACTAGCGCACTTTTAAACAAACTCCGCCTGGCATCATGTGCTGCTTTGGCGGTCACGCGCACTCTCCGCAACGAGGAAAGGACGCAACCTCTTGTTCTCTGTTATTTTATCCCCCTGGAAAATAATCTCTTCATGATTAAAATTAGTATATGAAAGTTCAAACCCAACTAAACTGCGCAGAGATCCGGTGAAAAAGGTGCGACTTTATGTGCGCCACGAACATCCGGGTTTCACTTTAAGCGTTTTGTTTGTTTTGTTTTGTGATGGGAATTTATGTTTACATCATACGGATAAACAATTAGGCTATGAATTAAGGTTTTCACTCAATTAAGCAAATAAATAAATAAAAGAAAGACAGGAAAATACAACAAACCTTTGGTCTGATATTTTTTGTTGCTTTTAGTTTTTTTTGTGAGAAACCTCTAAAACTGTCCATCAGCAGTTATTCTTTATTTATTTGTTTATTGTCTCACGTGTGCATTTCATAAAATCAGGACTTGCTTTAGAAAGAAAATTCAAAAGGAAAAAATAACTAATTGATTCATTATGATATAATTAGTGAAGCTCATTATGTCTGAAGGGTTACATTTGATTTCTTAATTAGAAATGGATCAACTTTTGCTTCTTTTTGTGTCATTTCTTTTCCAAACCACTCAAATGATTCATGATGTTCAGCAAATTTGTCCCTTTTTTATATGAATAAGTTAGTTAAATAAATATGCTTCATTACATTTGTGTAGGTCTGCTCTGTTCAAAGATCCTCTGTGTTTCTGAAGGGAGGGGGAGCATGTATTTTATTTTTAAATATTTATCTTTTTTTTTTACATTTTGACATTTTTAGAACTTGACTGTTACTTTAAAAACACCCCTTGGTTATTCAGATTTTTTTTTTCTGAAAATGAAGATTTCTATGTGCTTTGTTTGATTCCTGCCTTAGAGTTGGTATCTGTGCATTTTATTTTTTCATGATTAATAATATTTAGCAAATTAGCTCACTTTTCAAGCTGAGCCTTCATCTCCTCTGGAGTGTGTAACTCCATTCCCTGATCTTGCTGCCTTTGAACTGTCCCTCCTTACTGCACGTCAAACTAAATATGTCCAATATTTTATCTCATAATCGAATTTGGACCGTAGATCTTGGCTGGTCTTTCAAACTTCACTTGAGCGGAAAAGGGGCTGCAGGTCTGCTCTGTTTCCTTTAAACATCTTGGGTTTATTGCGGTGAAGTGCTGTTGTCAGGTAACATTGTTTTGTTGTGTTTCTGTGACCGAGGATTGTTATAAAAAATAAAAAGAAAGGAAGAAAGTCAGACTCGTTTTACTTGTCATTGATCATCCAGGGGGTGGAGGGAGGACACGATTGCACGAAACTCCCAGTTGCCCTGCTCCCACGTCGGCTCAGATGCACAGATCATAGATGGACCTCTGCGCCAGAGCTACAGAAAGAAACAGGAGCTGAATTTTATTTTTTTAAAGAAGCAAAATAACACATTTAAGAGTTTTAAGGAGGACATGGACATAAAATTGATTTTTTTTCCTGTTCACTTTTGTATAAAATACAAGAAGGATGCAGACAAAATTCCACCTGCTAGAATTAGTCCTGAAATTATAAATACATCACAGGTGCTTTTCTGTTAGAGACTATTTCGCTGTGACCTGAAGACACACTAAAATACAAGAAAGACACAGAGAAAACCCACCAACTGTGGTGTTTTGTGTCATTTCTTCAGTTTACTTGTGTGACGCGGTAGCACAACCCTGCTCTCTGTCTGCAGGCTTATCGAAGAAGGAATTTGAAGCAGAGGACTTGAGGAGTCCCCCGAGACCTCACCCATGCTCCCAGATTAGCTGCTAAACTGCACATAATTGTGCCTCCCTTCATCTCCCAGAGAGCTATTAGTCTCCACTTTATAACCCCACCCCACCTCGCTTGCACAGACCAGACTAACCGATAAAACACATGTATGCTCAGATGAAAAGCAAACCCCTCTGTTTATGCTACAGTTGTTAATGCGCACAGTTTGTAGACCAGAGGAGTTCTTGAGTATGTGGACATGAACAGGAGCTTTTTCCACACAAACTCCACACACTTTAATGTTTTCCTGTCTGAAATGAATCTAAATAATGTAATACTCAAGTTTCATGATCAATCTATTGATAGGAAACTTTCCACTCTGTATGAAAACAAACCCAACATTAGTGTCAAAGCAATCTAGTTAGTTTAGTGTTTGAGCTCAGTGTAATGGTCTATTGACCAGGGGGTCATTGCTCCCCTCCTGATGGTTAGACACACTGATGTTGCTGCTCTAATGTCCTTTTAATGCCTCCAAGAGGTTCCAGCTGGACAAACGGTCACCTGCAGTGGAAAACAGGTGAGCCATGCACTGAGAGTCATTTTCGATGAACTCATTTAGTGCAGCTTGTTTGCATCGATGGTTGTGTGTGGCATGTTGAGGTTGGGGGGGTTGAGGCACATCATGGCTGTGTGGGTCATGGCAAAAAGGGTATGGCAGGTTGGTGCTGGCGCCGCCACAGCTTTGCTTTCCTCTGTTCCTTGTGGCTTACATTGCAAAATGTTCACACACACACACACACACACACACACACACACACACACACACACACACACACACACACACACACATCTTCTAATCTGCACAAAGACACTCCTCTGGGCTTTCCATGATCTGTTGAACTTGGCACCTGACGCAGGAATTTTCTATGGAGAGAGCCGGTCCAAGTTTTATGCATTTGACCTTGCTTGTGAGAAGTATTATAAAGGTTATCAGCAGGGAAGGGGGAGACCTATTGTTTCCCCAGCGTGCTATTACCCCTCCAGTCTAAAGCAAACACTTGCTTTAACACGTAATTAACCGCGTTAATGAAGCCCACATTTCACTGTAAATTGATTTCCATTTTATCTGGATGTCGTTTTCAGGATTGGGGCTTTTACCTTTTGTAACACCAATCTATTTAGATGTAACTAAACACAAACACAGGATAGATTTGTTGAGTAATTGCATTTTTTTAAGATTTACGGATTTACTTTTCTCTGTACCTTTGGAAGCAAGTGTTACCTTGATGTGAGATAACCATTTGATGTTTTTTGCACTAAGGTGTTGTCTCAATTTAGACAAAATCCAACAATTATGGTCAAGCACAGTTAAAGACATCCATTAATCTTGGACCATACTGCGTTTTTGGCCAGCCTAGACAAATCTCTCACGAACAGATTCGTGAAAAAAAAAAAAAAAAAAAAAAAAAACAGTGAACATGAGGGTGATTTGAAAGTCTGTGGCCCTCCAGTGTGACCGGCTCTGTGGCAGCTTATTGAGCACTCTCATGACCAAAGTCCACCTCCAACAGTCTTCAAGCACTGCTTGAAAACCTACAACTCCAGTCTGCAATCAACCAATGAAAGAACACCCAGGGAGTGACGTGGTCTGCTAGTGACGAGGATTCAATGCAAGAGCAGAATTAGCAACAGTGGAAGTTCCTTCAGGAACATGCAGACCTCTCCTTTCAGGAGTTTTGCTCGGTATCTAATAAAATAAGTGTTAATGGAAGCGCTTTTTCCTCTTTTTGGTTAGCTGTTGGCGTTCACCTTTAGGAGGTGTGCTCGTGACGATAGTTTGTCCTGCTGGAGCAAAACTTCGTGCAGTTTGGCTCACTAAACTCTTGGACCTTATTTTCTGGAGTCCTCACAGTGTGATATGAACAGTTCTTTGCGACAGCTAAAAAACACGCACTGTGGTCTGGGCTTTAGTCCTGCAAGAAGTCCCAGTTTCAGTTTCACCACTTGAACAGCCTAAACTCCACATGTTTTCCAAAGAAAATTTGCTATAATAATTCTGCAAGAGTTCTTCAGCAGATATTTTCTACGTTAGATGTTGTCTTGTTAAATGCACTGACTTTATTTCTTGGTTTCCATGAAACAGGTAAACATTCCTTTGCATGTGTATGTGTTTGTTCATAGACGAGCAAATGTATCGCTGTGAAGACTGTGATGAGCTGTTCTCTTCAACGCTTGAGCTAAGACGGCATCAGAAGTGCTCGTGCTCCAGCGCGGGTTCCATATTCGACGCCCTAAGAGACGACTTTAAACAGGAACGTGAGGACAGCGACGAGCCTGTCCACGAGTGCAAAGACTGTGAGAAGATCTTCCCTAATGAATACAGGTACACAAACTGACAGAAAGAATTCAGTTTTGGACACGGTCTTCTGTTTTTGAAATCTCTTATGAGATTGTTCTCTTTTGTCATTAGTTTGGGGCAGCATATGATAGTTCATACGGAGGAGAGGGAGTACAAGTGTGACCAATGTCCCAAAGCCTTCAACTGGAAGTCCAACCTCATCCGCCACCAGATGTCACACGACAGTGGCAAGCGCTTTGAGTGTGAAAACTGTGATAAGGTACAGCAAACCCGGCACGTAAGTTGTGCACAGGACACACAGGCTTTATCAGTTTTGGTTTTTAGCCCTCACTTGTTTTGGTATATTACAGTGTTTACTGTGGCATATATTGTACCATCATGCTCTTGTTCTACATTTTAGGTGTTCACAGATCCCAGCAACCTTCAACGCCATATCCGCTCCCAGCATGTGGGGGCACGAGCTCACACATGTCCTGAATGTGGCAAAACCTTTGCCACCTCATCAGGTCTCAAACAGCATAAGCACATCCACAGCAGTGTCAAACCCTTTATCTGTAAGTAAAGGTCATGGCTGCTTTTCATCTATAGACATACAGCCGAAAGACAAAAGCATCATTATTCAAAAGACATAAGCAATGTTGGTCCTGATTTGGTTTGCAGAGTTGGAGACAGTGTTAAAATGGGTTTAACCAGGCCCTGATGGGCTGTGTCTTTTTGCTCCCCCAGGCGAGGTGTGCCACAAATCCTACACCCAGTTCTCCAACCTCTGTCGTCACAAGCGTATGCATGCTGACTGCCGTACACAGATCAAGTGTAAGGACTGCGGGCAGCTGTTCAGCACTACCTCCTCCCTCAACAAGCATCGCCGCTTCTGTGAGGGTAAAAACCATTATGGCTCTCCAGCAGGAATGTTCAACCCTGGAATTGCCATGAGTTCCAGCCCTATCATGGCTAAAGCTAAGTCTCACCATCCCCACCTTCCAGGTCTGAACCAGTCAGGTTTAGGCTTCACTGATTACTTTCCTTCAAGACCTCACCCTCATGCTGGCTTGCCCTTCTCGCCTCATGGCTTCCCATCCCTCCCACATGGCTTTCCAGGTATCTTCCCCCCGTCACTTTATCCACGACCACCATTATTACCTGCCAGTCCATTGTTAAAGAGCCCACTAGGTGGCAGTGGTCAGGAGGTGAAGCTTCCTCGAAGCCCTTTGGGTGTCCCTCCATTGTCCCTGGTTAGTTCCACAAACAGCAATGAGGTTAATAGTTTGAGTCCACATGAAGACAAGGAGAAGGAGAACAAACTGGATTTATCTTCTAGTAGAGAAGCAAAGCCTAAGTCTAAGATGGCTGACATGTCAGATGGTAGCGACCTTGAAGATGTTAATACTACAAGTGGGACAGATCTGGACACCACCACAGGTACTGCTTCAGGTGATGGCTCTGATTTGGAGAGTGAAGGAGAGAGTGAACGTGAGCGAAGTGGTAAAAGAAGGAAGCCATCTGGCATCGTATCAAGTCAAGAAGCAAACCAGTTAGAAGACACAAACAGTGCATTAATATCAGCCGTGTCTGGTTCAGGAACCCTTTCTATAGATCGTCCATTTCTTGCTTCTGCATCCCAGCACTCTTTTTTCCCCCCACCTGATGAGCAAGCCCTTCCACCCAGCTCCACAAATGCCAATGCAGCCACCACTGATTCCATCAAAGCCATCGCCTCTATTGCTGAGAAATACTTTGGTCCAGGTTTGATTGGACTTCATCAGGAGAAAAAGATGGGTCCGTTGCCCTACCATTCCATGTTTCCCTTCCAATTTCTGCCCAACTTCCACAACTCCCTCTATCCCTTTAGCACAGATCGAGGCACTCTCAATCCCAGCGTATTCCTTAAGGCTGAGCCCAAGTCACCTCGCGAACAGCTGCAGAAGATAGTTTCAAGTTCCCCTGCAGCCCCTGTCACCACTGCAGAGTCCCCATTTGATCTTACCACAAAACCCAAAGAGGCCAAGTTAACCCCCCCAACCCCAACCAATCCTTCAAATTCCAGCAATACTGGGAAAAGTAGTGGACCTGTAGCAATATCCAGCAATGAAGAACAGCCACTGGACCTCAGCATTGGCAGCAGGAATCGTGGTGGTCATAATGGTTTGCCTGCTGAGCTGCAAAATCGAAAGAACCACATATATGGAGCAGGAAAGGGGATCCCCAATAAGGACGAAACCTCAGGAGGATTTCCACATCCCCATTTGCAATCGTTGCACCAATCGTCCATACCCCAACACCAGCAGCCGCCATCACAGCCACATCAGCCACCACCCTTGCACTATGCCAAGCCCTCAGCATTCTTTATGGACCCCATCTACAGGTATTTCAGCCCCAGTTAGATCAGGACCTAATAATTTTACACAATGTGCATCTAAACTTTATAAGTCAAAACTGATGTAGACAAACTGACCTTGGTACGTAACCCTCTGCCTTGTTGTTGGTCCAGCAGGGTGGAGAAGAGGAAGCTACTCGACCCAGTTGGAGCTCTGAAGGAGAAGTTCCCCAGGCCTTCACTATCACTCTTCCATCCACAGGTAAATTTGTACTAAAGGTGGAGCAAACAATTTCAACATAGTCTACAGCAAGTTTACACCAAAATGGGGAATTGTCCCCTTGGAAAAACAAACAGGCTTTTTTTCCTAAACGGTTTACACTGTTATTTGAAATTACGCATTATGTGAAAATCCCAAACTCCTACCTCCCATGCTACTTAAACCTGATTTGGTAGGGCTGTCTATTGCATCATTCCACTGTGCTTTTGTTTTTTTCTCAAGGGTTCTGTATGATTTCTTCCTTTGTTCACCAAATGGCGCCTCTGCACCTCGTCAGTTTTACCTTTTTTTCTGAAGGCAGAGTCTGTTATTGCAGACCCTTTGATAATCAGCAACATTGTTCGACTGTCCCCAGACCTTTCCCACCTCTACAAATCTTGATTAGAAGGAATGATGGTATTAATAACAGAGAGAATAATAACCGTTTGAATTGTAAGAGATTGCCTCTCTTGGCTACGCCACTGTTAGCTGTGGCATTGTTTTATGTACTGGGAGTCCACGGACCAGCTAATAAGTCAGCTCCCTCCATATTTTCTTTTTTTTTCACTGTTGCTGGCTGGATCTCTAGATAATAGCACCATGTTCATCAAGGACATCCTGTGTTTGTGTCAAGGAGAATAGGGGGCTCATATTGGGGAAATGGTTTAATCTGACCTGGAAATCTGTGTCCTCTATCAACCATGTCTTTGCAGTATACTCAACTTGTGCATCTGCAAAAAGATGCACACAAATGCATTAATTTGCATTAATCAAAATATATGTATATATAAACACTGTTTTTGATATTAGTGCAAGTGTATGCTCTAGCCCTAACACTCAGTTGCATTTGTCCTGTGCTCAACATTGTGACATCGGTCAGAGCCGAAGTCTAAAACAGGCATTTCCTTGAGTCCCATAGGAAGGCATTAACTTGTAATTTATTACGATACCCTGGATCAAATATTTTCACAGGCTTCCACAGTAAACTTCTCATATGGGAGTGTCTCCACTCTGATCCTCCCAGCGATCGAAACACAATGCCACCTCTAATTCAGTCTCATGACGGAATCGCCACTCACCCCCAACACCCGTTCTCAGACTACGAATAAACACATCGAGACGGAGTGTCTGTCCCTATGTCTCTCCCATCACATATTCACTAAAAAAGGAAGGATGTAAACTGTTTTTGGCAAATAAACTCCTACACTGCTGGTCTCCTTTGTTCATAAGCTCCTTGGGGACAGGAAGTGGCTATCAGTTGGGGGTATCACAAACTGTATTGTACTTCTTCAGTCGTGACTCTTGAGTGCCTCATTTGGGCAGTTTTCTGTCCTAAAACAACATCTTTGGCAGGAGAAGGTAGAGAATAACAGACCGTGGCAGTGCAGAGGGGGCCCAGGAGTGATGGTGCTTGGTCCTTCAATAATAGGTCAAATGGGTGAGTGGTGTTTAGCAGAAACAATAAGCGTAACCTCTAATATAGTGCTTCCTCAAAGCTTCCTGTTCCTCCCCTGTTCTTTTTTATCGCCCATGCCTGACAGGCGGGGATAAAAGGGTTTGGCCTGTGTCTATGTGTGAGAGTGCTTGAGTTTATTTATCTGTGTTTACAAAGCATCTCATGAATCACTGAATAAATAACGAGGGGAAAGTTTTAAACATATACATTCAGCTGGTTGACCTTTTCAATAACCTAACTTAGGAGGACTGCCTCAACCCGTTGATTTCAGAAAACAGTTAAGATGATACTCAGCTAAAATTGTTGTGGAAGAAGCCAGAAGGAACGTTAAGTGATATGAGTTTTACTCTATAAATAATTAAAAATGTAGCATTAACTATTTTAAATGGCCCTGTTAGCAAAATAGGTCATGACTTATTGGACAAAGTTAAACAAAACATGCAGAAAACAGTTAATGGGTATACACCACCCCAATTCAAGATGGCCGCCATAGCGGATCAACCATCGCCAACAAGAAAACAGCTATAAATTAGTGAACTTGGGAGATTTTGAGCTATGTTTTGATGTAGGGATTGCATTAAAGGTGAGTCCAATTATTTAGTGTCTGTATAACTGAATGACTTTAAAAACAGAATGTTTTGATGCACATGAGTTGATGTTTGCATTTTTATTTTTCTTAGATGTCAGCCATGGAAAATATGACAGAGAAGCTGGAGAGCTTTGGTGCTCTCAAACTGGATGCGCCGCCCAACTCACTGCAACACTCGACCCATCCACTGTTCAACTTCCGCTCACCACCACCTTCCCTCTCAGACGCAATCCTTCGAAAAGGAAAGGAGCGCTATGCTTGCAGGTTAGAGCATCATGGCTGCTGAGTTAATCACTTCTTCACAGTACTGATGCAATTAGCTGTTTGTTTGTTTGTTTGTTTGTTTGTTTGTTTTACGATGTCCTCTCTTTCCTTCAGGTACTGTGGGAAAATCTTCCCTCGCTCAGCAAACCTCACCAGACATTTGCGGACACACACAGGGGAACAGCCCTACAGGTATTCTACAATATTCCATCCTCGTCTAAAACCGATCTGTTAACTTATTCTTGAGTAGACTAAAAGAGGCTTTAAAGACCAAGTTCACTGAGAAACAGTTTTTACTTGTTATTTTTTTAAATATGATCAGTCACTCTGATTTTGACATGCAAGTTACACCTACTTCCTGTATTAGTCGTTGATAGAAAATACGATGGGGAAACACTCAAATTAAAAAAGCCACTCAGATCTATGTGACATTGAAAATGACCGTTCATGGACTCGCCCATCTTGGCTTGTGACGGTGAAGGCTGTTGTTGATTTAGCATCCAGGAGAGAGCAGAGAGCTTCTCAGCTTGTAGAAGCTAACCGTTGGCATTAGCAACTCTACTACATGACAGAAATCCTCCAGGCTTGTGTTATTTTTGGAGATAAAACATCAACATTGCAAAGCAAACAGAGTCCGTGGTTGAGCCCTGTTGCTGTTAGCCAATCAGAAAAAAGATGTCCGAATATCAGGAAATACAACACCATATTCTGCCGTTTCCTGCTCACCTCTCCTGTGGCTTTCTTCTAGCTCCTGAAACGTGAGCTTAAGAGTGTTTCTCCCACACAGATTGAATCCAAAGGCATTGATTTATACTAGAGACCACTGCAGAAGTGTATTAATGAAAAAATGACTGCATTTGATCTTTAATCTTAACTCAATCAATCAATCAATCAATCATCAATCAAAGCTTTATTTATAAAGCGGTTAACAATAAAATATTGACAAACTTGACTGTAACTTCTTATTCAAAAACAGAACGGCTCACTCTCCTGTTAACCTTTGCAACCAAAATCTCCTCATTCTGTTGTCTCCTTTGCTTTGGCAGGTGTAAATACTGTGACCGCTCATTTAGCATTTCATCCAATCTTCAGCGCCACGTCCGCAACATCCATAACAAGGAAAAACCCTTCAAGTGTCACCTGTGCAACCGCTGCTTTGGACAGCAAACCAACCTCGACCGCCATCTGAAGAAGCACGAGCACGAAAACATTCCTGGTCAGTCTGCAGCAACGGCTGTATTCTCAAATGAAACGAAGGCAAAGGAAACTGAAAGTTGCTAGTAAACACGAGCTGTTGAGATCCTGTTTGCAGTGATAAGTGAACCCATGTGACAATTTGACATCATCGCCCAGATCAATATTTAGATGTTTGAAAAACCTAATCCAGTGATGAAAACGTAAAAACTTTCATAATTTTCATTGCAAATGGACAAAAGAGGCCTTATTTAGTCAAGTAAGTGTAGGACTGGTTGCAAGTGGAATTCTAAAATGAAGCCTAAAAACATGCAGGACATACTAAAATAAAGCATTTACTGTTTTTACTGGTCATTTAACTCACTAAATCCTTTAGTTTTGCAGAATTTTGATTTTAAAACATAAAAAGTATTTTAAGTGCATGTACATGTCTGTGCTTTCCCTACCAGTGAGCCAGCAGTCCGGGATGCTTTCCAACATAGGAACTACCATCTGCTCTCCAAACTCCGAGCCAGACAATCATGCACTTTTAGACGAGAAGGAGGACTCCTACTTCTCAGAAATTCGCAATTTCATTTCCAACAGTGAGATGAACCAGGCCTCCAGCTCCGCGGATAAAAGGTTTGACGAAAACACACTCGCAGGGCTCACGTTCATATTATGAGGTTGAAAAGACATTCGGTGATTATGTTTGATATCTGAGGGAGCCTGCAGTTTGGGCCAAGCTCCAACTCTAACCGCAACTTGATCCTTTTTTAACCCATTAATCCTGACCACAGCTGAAAGACAAAAGCAGGAACCTTCTCTCCTTTATCATTTGTTTTATTTATTTATTTATTTATTTTGGTGAGGGCATTGAGTATTGAGTTAAATTTCAAAACAACAATCAAAAACCTTCATTTAGGTTTGATAAAAAGAGCTCCCTTTAGTCAACTGACACATATTTGTTAAGCTTATTGGTGCACAGCGCTCTCTAGTGGCTTGACCAGCCATTGAAGCTGCTGAAAACAGGAGCGTTTATTCTGTTCAATAATAGATGAGCCCAGCTGACGAAACGTAGTCATAATTTCTATCTGGTTTTCTAAAGGTTCTGTGAGTCCAATCGCAAAAGTCTTAGACCAGAGACCCCTCAAGGGAGGCCTCACAATTTTCTGTGATGAGGTTGTGAGGTTACAAAGATTTTATTTTTTTGTAAAATTTACATTTGTAAAATCTCAAAAACACACCCAATAGTGCAATCGGAACTTTGTATAAGAGCTATGATTCTGATTGAATGTTTAGGGTTTGTAATTTTGATGCGTGCATGTGGGAAGGAGTTGGAGCTGGGGGGGCTCTGGGTTGTCTTAGAGGTGGTCCTCAAGGAAAACTGGTTGGAAATGGAACATTCTGCATCCCTTTTAGCTCTATAATAATTTTGTGAAGCTTCATGCAGTAAGAACAACACTAGAAATAAAACTTTTTCTCTTCTTCTGTCAGTGGTTTACCCCGATTTCTGACCCTATCTCTCAAACCCCTTTCTTGCTGTGAATTCCTTTCTGCTAGTCTCACTTTCTGTCTGCCTCTTCCTCCGTCACCCCCCCCCCCCCCCTCCCTCTTGTCAACACACATTAAGTCCGGCAGACCCAGTGGCAATTTAGCCCCTCTGCCATCTGGGATCAATACAGGGTCTCATCTACAACAAGCCAGTCTGACATTTTAATATCTGTAATTCAGACTATGTGTTAGCTTTCTGTCCTCCCAGCAGATGACCCGCTGTTTATCCTCCCTCTGAGTGACTCGAGTCGAGCTCTGAACACAAGCACGCAGTCATGGATGAATATTTGTGATCATTTTTTAAAACGCCTACGCCACCATAGTTCCCTGTCAGCTTTCTAGCGAGTGGAATAAAAGTTCCCAGAAACTTTTGTTTTCTTGTGTTTCCTGGTTGGAAACGATAACCTGGTGTAAATCTGCAGGGGTAGTTTTAGACAGTAGTGCTTAATAAGTAGGACGTTTCTGTCTTCTCAATACCATAATCCAACTTTGGTTTTTGGTTCCTCGTCTGGGTTTTACCTTGCTACCCTGAGGGGGAATTCGGTTGAGGCATTTATCTTGGAGATCCACTGATAATTGAGCTCTTCCCCCAATCCGCCCGCTATACCCATACCCCCAGCCCACTAACACAAACACCCGACTGACATGTTTAGACTAAATGACAAAACCCAGGGCCCCCTGTGTCAGAGCTACGCTTCTTTCCCCATTCCTGAGCATGGACTTTCCCCCCGCCAAGCAGCTCTGCAATTTGATTATGGTGATATTTAATCTAGATGGAAAGAGAAGAACTCCCCCCCTCCCTAAAGTTCCTCTACCCACTTGCACCCACCCGCTCTGTGACCCAATCCTGTCCCTGCGCACCCCTTCCCAGAGGTAATCCTGTCTGATTTGATAAATGTCCACAGTGTGGCAAAAAAAACTGGAAGGGGTAAATTTGCCATCCCAAAGGAAATGATATCATGAGCCATGACATTGTGGTTAGGGGGTGATGGAGGAAGGGGGCTTTGTTGAGGCGCGGGCTGGAAAATGTACAGATGGCAGGTCGTAATGGCAGTGTGCTGATAGCCTGTTTGCAGCCAAGCCGACATCTTCCCTCGGTCGCCTAAGCTACGCTCCACCATTACAGGGCGAGGCGGCTGGTGGAAGATCCAGTCAAGGCGGGACATCTCCTGCTCCATTTGGGAGCTGCTGCCTAATTAATCATGCATTGGTTGTTTGAAAAGTGCCCCAGGCAGACTGTCGGCACCCGTGTAGTTTGTGTGGACACCGGAGTTGTACCGTGCACATTTTGTTTGTTTGTCTTTCTTAAGCAAGAAACAATCAGCTCTGAACTAGATGTGAAACTGAAACCATAAGTGTTGTTGGATGACTGAAAAGGGAGGGCATTCAGCACATTAGGACTAAGACCTAACCTTGATTTTAGATTTTTCAAATTACAGTTCGGGGTTCAACACAGATCCACTAATGTGACAACCTTCCTTCCCTTCTCTGATCTCTGCAGGTCAGACCACCTTGAGGAGGATCGTCCACCCAGTCACAGTTTGTCCAACTCCAAGCTAGGGCTCCAGGGCCTAGACGAAGAGGAAGAGGAAGTGGAGGGGGACGATGAGGAGGAAGAAGAAGGCAGCCTGACGGAGAAGTCACACGACGAGGCGCCGGAGTCCCCGTCTCCTTTGACAACAGGAGTATACGAGGAGGATGAGGAGGAGGAGGACACTGAGACGGCGCCGTTAGCTATGAGCTATGAACACACGCGCAGGTATTTATTTTGTGCACCAAGCAAAAGTAAAAATAAATATGTAAAATGAATCACATTCCAGGGAATGTTTGTGGTTCAGATCAATTCATGTCTTTAATAACAAACCTTAATAAAATCAAACAACGTTTACACAGTTTTATTAAATGCTTTAAATACAAAATTAGATTTATTTCATTTTTAATTAAAATAATTTATTATTGATCATTTGAAAATGGCATTTGCCACATGTAGTACATTGGTTATCCACCAGAGGGCAGAAGACTTGCATGGGATTCAATGCAGAAGACTTTTAGAATAAAGGCTCTATTCTGTTTAAGGAATTCTATGCAAAATTTTTGTATTTTTAAATGATTTTCTTGAGTCCATTTGTGCTAAAATGACCCTTTACAGGGTCAATGAAATGCCACCCAGCTCCTATCACCCACTGTGGACAGAACATTCCACTTGTGGTGAACTGGCGGCCCGCTGTTGGTAAAAATGGAGCTGATATACATGACGCTGCAGCCTGGTTCCAGCAAGTTTACCGCATGTTTTAGATCATAAATACAGCTGATTTGTTTAATTTAGTGGTGAATCACCCTTGTTGACACTAATGAAGGCTTGGGAGACATTTCAACTGTCAGATTAAGGTTTTAAAATGACAAACGCACAGAGAGGAGATATTTTGCTTTCGGTTCTTCAAATTGACACTAGGGGGTCCTAAAAGCAAGCCAAAACTGCCTAGTTCCCCTTTGAAGAGGCAGATGTGGGGTATTTGTCATTTTGTTTTCAAGATGATTAACAATCTAAGAAACAAGACAATAATAATCTTAACCTGGATACATTTCATCAATTGAAGTGCTTCACTTATGGTTCTTTTTAAAACAACTGAGTTTTCAGTCTGTTCTCTCTTCCTGTCTAACCTCTTTATTAATTATACTTCTTCTTTTCTCCTCACATTATCTCATTTTTTCTCCTCCTTCAATGTTTTCTCCCATTAAATCCTATTAAAACTACATTCACCTCATTTAACTATTTACCCATCCATCCTCTCATCCATCCTCCCATCCATCGGTGTGCAGGTGTATAGAGGAGGAGGGCTCTCTCTTGGACCTGGAGGGTCTGCCCAGCTTTCCTAAGAGCCTGGATGGTTTACGTAAAGCAGCCATTGACGAGCAGCCCTTTGATGTTAAAGACATATTTAACACTTCACTAGAGTCTGAAGCATTGAAAGAGACATTGTACAGGCAGGCTAAAACCCAGGTATGTGATTGGATTTGGGATGTTTCTCTTAAAAGAGAAAAGGACGAAAAAAAACATTTTTAATTTTGATTTACTTTGGATGCAGATCCCCTTTTTACGGGCTCTAACTGGCAAAAGCACCTATTTTATTTTCTTCTACAAAGAACTTTATTCTCTTTAGTACCATTCGGTAATCTGTATTGCTTTTCTGTCGTATTTAGTATATAAACTACAATACACAGTGAGTGAAAATAAACTGAAAATGAAATGCAAAACCATCTCACTTAAACTGAATAATAATCACACTATGTCATGAAGTAAACACTTTTTTTAATTACTTTGGTAATTTGGATGTACATTTCTTGATTATTTAGTGAAATTAGCTTTTTTTCTCTTTTTGAAACAATTTCTTGCATTTGTGACACTGTTCAGCTCCTTGAGTGATCTTATTGTTGTACTCAGTTCTCTTATTTTAATCTATCTTGGTGTTTTTCTTTCTTACAAAAGTAAAAATATTTGCTAAAAAGAGAGAAATTTTGCAAATAATCAATAATGGCAAATGTGCTTAGTGTGCAGTCTTGTTAAAGAAAAAAGTGCAGAATTTTGGCTTTCTTTGTTTTGTTCAGTATTTTTTAATTTCCAGTTGAACTGAATTCAGTTCTTGGTTTGTTTTTTTTTTGTACAAACTAAGAATAAATTGATTAAACATATAAAAGCATCCTTTGAGTCTCTGGAAAAGGCTAAATTGTTTTAAAGTCCAGTACACACGTAGCCGGGTTTTTCTAAAACCTGATATACTTTTTGAAGCACATTCATAGGCCAAGCCTGTAGGTGGCAGTAGTTCCCCAAATTGTCGGCATCTTTGCTGAAATACATTCCATGTAGGACGTTGAACACCTAGGCTGTGGGCATAACCTGTCCTTAACATCGTCCTTCGCCTGTGGTTTGACAAATAGAGCAGTAAAGGAGCTTGTAAGGACAACCGTGTAAACACAGGTCTCACAAGTAGCTGGGAAACCTAAAACTGCAGTTATTTACATCCACATGCAAATGCTGACACGGGAGAATTTCCAAATCTTTACTTTGGTCTGAGTTTTTGCAAGAATGCTTGTTGGTGCCATTTATCTTCACTCTCTTGTGGCTGAAAAGCCAAACTGTTGGGAAATATCGTTGTTTTGTGGAATATAACATGTGTGGTCTGTTTCACACCGAGTGTGGAACGGTAGCAGTCTAGGACTTTAACACTGATCAAAAACTGAATCCAATCAGAGGATTCACACCGGTCGCGGTGAGGTTCAGATCCGGATGTGTATCCCTTGAAAGTCTCCGCATGGAGTCCATTTTTACAAACACAGTAAGCGGATTATCATGAAGTTCAATAAATGACATGTGCCAGACAGGAAGTGACACGTGTTTCAGTGAGGTGCGTCTGATTTATTTCAAAGTAAAACTTGTGTTACATTATTTTTACCGACTTTAGTTTTACTAACAGTGACAGTTAGTGACCAGCTCACAGTGTATGATAGTCCACATTATTTTTACAGGTAAATTTTGAAACATATTGTGTCAAACCTTTAATCATTTGGTGCCCTAGTGCGAGTAGAGTTCCAGAGGGTTGCAGCGTACAAAGCAGTACGCAAACCGGACTGCATCCATACAGCATTCTGTGTGAAACAGGCTTAGGTGTTTATACGGTAAATCCTGTTTTCTTTTATTTAACATCACCTGTTTTCTTCTGCAGGCTTATGCAATGATGCTGTCTCTCTCTGAGAACAACCCTTTGCACGCGCCCTCCCAGAACTCTCTGGAGGCTTGGTTGAGCATGGGAGGTGGACCGTCTGAGACGAGTAGCTTTCACCCTCTCAATCATCTCTGAGCAAAGAAAAGCGAGACAAAGGAGAAGGTGGGAGGAACAGTAGGAGGAACGTTGGTTTCACAAACTCACTGAAACAAAAGACTTGAGACGCGAGGATGAAGGCCGGACAAGAATTCAATGTCACATACATTCATGATGGCGTGAATGAGTGTGTGTGGTGTGCTCACTTGTTGGTGTGTTTGTGTGAGTGAAATAGAGGAGTGTCCCTTTGAGAGGGGTCTTGCAAGACTGTCTAAAAGAAAGCACTGCTAAAGCTCCTGTTGATGTGAAGGACACAATGAATGCTTTTCCATAGCATTAAAACTCGGATCCTCCCGGAGAGCACGACGGCTCACGGCAGCACCACAGACCCCCGTATGAGGCTCCTGAAGACACTAAATGACTCGTCTCTAAAGTCTGTGTGCAATGCCTCATGCGAGGATTGTAGCGCTGGCACTGCATGTCCACCAGGTGGCACTGTTCGAGCAGGAATCCAGGGAGTGAGAGCAGTCCTCTCCAGGTTTTTCTCCACCAATCACGGTGGCTGATCTTTTTTCTTTTTTTTTTTTTTTTTTTTTTTTCCTACTTCAGAATCAATATTAGCACCAAACTAAATTTTCAAATTCAAAATTTTTCCAATAATGTTCAAATGTGCTTTTAATGACGTGTTTAGGCCACTGGTCATTGTAAATGGTCACTAAATTTATCGTTGCTGAAAATGATTTGAAATTCTGCTAAAAATTAAATTTTATTTTCTGTTTATTACGTCCTCATTTAAGTATTTTTACTTTATTCTATTAGATTCCACAGTATTGTTTCTTTGTAGACATCACAGTGCTAAAACTGTTAATTTAATTATTTTAGAGAAGGACCAAATTTGTATGATATTGTCATATGATGTAAAAAAAATAGATGTTCATAACAAGAGTGGTATGTGCCAAATAACCCATAGAAAATGTTGTTTTTGTTTGTTTTATTTGACAATCATTTCATTTCCAAGGGGCTCACATTTGCTGTCATAGGTTTTCATGGTTTCCTACTACGCTTATATATTTGATTTCAGAATTGTGTGTATGTATTTATTTTTTTGTTGTTGTTTTGACTCAAGGAGTGAACATGAAGAAAAGTCTGTCCCTCTTTTCTTGAAGGAAGGATCACCCATCGAACTGCAGGGGAGATTCGGAATCTCTGGTTTTAGTGGGTTAGTTCGCCAAAATAGAGAAAATAAACACAAACTTACTTGTTTTAATTTATAGCTGAGCACGTGTGTAGGTAGTTATGAAACCTTGTTTGGTGATGAAGCATCCTATGGGGTTTAGTTGTTTTCTCTTCTTCACTTAAACAGTCAGAATGTCAGGAAAAAGGCATTATGTACTATTTAATATTAGTTTCTACCATACTGAGCTCCCTTTTCTTTCAGTTTGGCATTAATTGTAACATTTCATCCATGTATAAAGCAAACAATCACAACTACATGGTCAATATGGCGTCCCACTGAAGGAACAAAGTGGAAACCCTACCGATCTGTTTAGTCGTTAAAAGAAAGTTTCTAGATGGAGAAAATATTAGTTTAAATTTAAATTAATTCATTGTTTTAGATTCTTTTAAAAACCAGTTGAATTTGATCAGCAACTGACGCCATTGATGGCATCCATAACATACTGTAGATGTCTGTATAAGGCGAGGTGTTGATCCCTTTTTCCCTTTTAGAACCAGACCTAAACTTGTATTTGCAAACAAGCACTTAAACGGGTTCAAAGCATGACGTGACCCGGCCTCCCAGCCACCATGTGTAGGTGGACCCCATATGGATATCTACATTGGTTTTCAGAGGGACCCAGATGGTTTGGGCCTGTTAAAATCTGCATGGGCAAACCCTGTTGGCACCCATACGGTTTGCCCATATATGGGGCTCTTCTTTGCATGGTGGCTGGGCTTTGATCTCTTGGTAAAACCTAAAACACGATGCATTTCAAACTGGTTTGACTTTGAGTGGCTGAGAATGTCGAACTCAAGAGATAAAAATGAACAGAAGCACTGTAATTTTTCTTCATGACAGCAGGTGGTGGTGTGACGCTCTGAGTGCTGCATCATCTCATTTTTCTGAAGACAGAAGTCTTGTTTTATGAATCTACTGAATGAGATTCCATTCATGCAAACACATTGTTTTTTTTTTCAATTTGTGGTTTGAAAATGTAAAGACTTAGGTCACTAAGTTTTAAGTTGACTAAATGTAGTAATTCATGTCATGGACTACTGTAACGAGTACGCGCTGTGCAAAGCAATTCAGTTGAAGGTATTGAGGATTTTCATTTTTCAGGCAACTTTCTGGTCACAGAAATATTTTTCAACATAACAAAACATGGTTGCTATTTGACCCACTGTTACAGAAGAAAGTAAAAAGTATATATACATGGTCTCTTTTTAACTGTATAGTATTTTAAAAGAATGAAAAACAATGGTGCATTTGTCTGAAGAAAAAAATCTTTGAAATATGGGTTTAAATGGATGGTGCTTGTTTTGTTTCAATCTGAGTTGTATATCTCCTCTGTTATGTTTATTGAAAAAAAAACATTCTTGTGCATGACGTGTTTAGCGGTCATAATGATGTCCATTTGTGAAATGTGTATCAAATCAAAAACAGAGAAAAAAAAAGAAAAAAGGAAAAAAATAATAAATAAATCCGTAGATGCACTTATTGTACATGTGTTTAGGTTAGTAGGTTTGACTTCAAGTTCCGACTGCCTCACCTACGTGTGCGTGAGCAGCTTCTGACAGACGTAGAAACGACTTGTTGGAGAAGAAAAAACAATAAAGGATTGTAGAATAATATGGAACAATTCTGAAATTGCAGTTCTTTTGATGCTTGTGATTATTGCAGATGTACTTTAGAGAAATCTCATTGAAAAGATATGACTCTGATGTTAATTCTGTAGAATAGCAATGTATACCAAATGTAATCTTTCCAATGCTATGAAGAATTTATACATGAAATTGATATGCAATAAAACCTGTGTGCTTTTTCACCTGTGCCATGTATTCAATTCTACATCCTTAAATGTATCATTTATTGACTTGAAATTATTGGAATAGTCACCACCTTGTTCTTTTTGACTAAATTGTAAAGTCTGTATTTATAATTTTATTATTTGTGTTAAACAAATTATTTAAGATTCCTTAAAAGCTGATATGGAACATTTTATAGCACTAAATAATTAAAGAAGATCAACTTTATTATTTTTTTTTTTGTTTGTAAATCTACAACTCGATTGGGTACACCTCATTTGTGTTCTTGATTATTTATGCCAGAGATTAAACAACATGCTAAAAACATTTGTCAAAGATAATTGGTCCATACTGGCAATGACATCATAGCTGCAACAGATTTGTTGGCTGCTCATCCATGATGGGAACCTCCCATTCCACCAATTCTGTCCTGGATGAGATTGAGACCTGTTGACTGCAGAGACCTTTGTTGTTGCTTGTTCTTCTTTGGAGGCATCATGGCAGCATCCATGGTCTAAAGATGGATGTGTTTTGTGGTAGTTTAGCATAATTACCCTTTTCTGAGGATCAGGGTAGTCTCATCCAATCTTTTCATGCAAATTCTTCATTTTTCTAGCTTTATACCTTTGGACATGGTTTAGACATTAAAATAATACAGTTAGACCTTTAAGCCTGGGGCACACAGAAGACAGATGTGCTTAACCATGAAAGCGCTGCGGTTTTGGGAAGTCAAATGGTCACACAGGACCTGCTACGCTGCTGAGCACTTCTTGGAAAATTGCAGCATAGTCACACAGAAGGCAAGGCAGCTTTAGTTCTAAAGCACATTTCAAACACAGGCAATTCAGTGTGCTTTCCATTTAGCACATCATGCGGGACTTGAGAACAGGAAGCGGAAAGTGACTCTTTAGTTTATCCGTGATCAGACTTGTCGTCGTGTTTGGTGAGAATCTAATTCATAAAAAATGGGTAAGTATGCTATTTATTAGAATATTTTAAGATCAATAGTACTTTAAAGTTATCAATACTGTAATCAAGTAGCATTTATAAGCTCCTCGTCCATGTTTTGGCAGTTGGGTTTTGCCGTAGAGCTGTTCTGCGCCATAATGTCTTTTATCAAGAGCAGCGCAATGGCACTTGAAATAGAATTGGCACCTCCGAATGGACCGGGCCTTCTGGGACATGGCGTTGTGCTCGCCGTCAAGCCACTCTCAGTTACTATAATGGCTTCTTCTTAAAATGACGAGCGCATCTATCTTCTGTGGCTCAGGCTTTAGGTTTACCCCCAACTACACACCACATGTCGTATTACAATACCCAGTGACAGACTTTGACATGATTGTATTAGTAAAAATAGACAAGTGCACGGCATCTTTCACATGTTCATGAGACGGCTCATAAACTCAGAATTTGCTGCTCACATAGTAAAAAGCAGATGACCACTGAAGGTGGTGTAGTGATACTGATCATCGAAATCCTTGTGTGTTCCCTTAGCAGCAAATACACAACATCTCCATGTTCCAGTTGTAATACAATACTGTTAGCAGAGTTTGCACCATGGGAGGTCTGATGTTTATATATGTTGTAAATATGTTTTCCATTCTGGACCAACACAGCACCTGAACCATGGGAAGGGTGTCCATGTGCGTAAAGGTGGAACACAAAGTGGTATGCTCCTTTCACCGGTGCAGTAAAAATCATGCAGACATTTAAATTGAGTCCATCTTGTATTTTATAAATAACTAACTAAATAAATAAATCCAAATTAGGAACAGCGTGGTAGTGTTGTATTTGGGTTGTAGGCATTTCTGATATTTACAACCACATTTTTGAAGATCAGAGATGTGTAAGCGTTAAAAGGTCCGATATCTACTCCTTCAGAGGCCGTAAAGCCACTTGTTTCACTGAAAAACAGAAAGATAAATGTGATAAGTTGCTAATGTCACATTGATGAAGTCACCAACCTTCTGCATCTTTTGTTAGAGCCTCAACTTGTTTCTCTTTGATGCCTGCCACACTTTTAATAGCCATCAGTTCTTTTGACTGGACTGGAAATTCATTTTAAAAAACGATGTGAAACAATCAATCAAAACTTTATTGCAAATAAGAAACTGACCACATCACAATAAAACAAAGATCAAATTAGGGGGGAAAAAATAAAGAAAGGAACAAAAAAGTTCCAGCTCCAACTACATTCCAACAAATCATGGAGGGGTCTGAAATTAACATTGTAGGTGCATCCCCACTGTGAGAGACAGAATGTAGAAAGAAAAATCAGGAAATCACATTGCATGATTTGTAAAGAATTTATTTGTTTTGCACTGCTGAACATAATTATTTGAACACCTGGCAATCAGCAAGAATTCTGGCTCTCAAAGACCTGTTACCCCGGGTTTCCACGGGAGCCGTCAGCAGCACGTTACTGCAGCAGCACGTCTTGCTCGCGTAAGCTGCTGCTTGGCCCTTCCCACGAGACGCGAAGCAGCAGGGGAGCAGCTGTCACCGACCGAGCACAAAGTCACACGAGTGACTTCGTCAGTAAACACAACAACAAGCAGGAGAAAATTACAACATGGTTTGTGTTTTATGTTCTGTCCGTTTTCTAATCGCCAATACGGACATGAAAAACAAAGGAGACCGCTAGCTAGGTGATAACTTCTCACGGGGCCACACAGTTAGTAACCTTTTTTTAAAAGTAAAGCAACCGGAAGGCAGTACGTTCTTTATTCTGAAAATCTCGGGAGCTTCTCTCCATTTCCGCGTCCGATTTCCTGTCTTTCCTTCCCCAAAAATGTCGAACTTGACCCGTTTCAGAGGCGTCGCGCGTAGAAAATAGAACCGGCGCGTAAAGGCCGCGACATGCTGCTCCTGAGACGCGGCCGACTCACGCTGCTGACGGCTCCAGTGGAAAAGGTTCTGTTGACCACAGTGGTTCCTATCAGCAGCTATGACGTGCTGCTGCAGTAACATGTAGCCCCGGCTTTCCACAGGAGCTGTCAGCAGCACGCCATAGCTGCTGATAGGAACCGCTGTGGTCAACAGAACCTTTTCCACCAGAGCCGTCAGCAGCCGTCAGCAGCGCGAGTCGGCCGCGTCTCAGGAGCAGCATGTCCCCTGCTGCTTCGCGTCTCGTGGGAAAGGCCAAGCAGCAGCTTACGTGAGCAAGACGTGCTGCTGCATTAACGTGCTGCTGACGGCTCCCGTGGAAACCCGGGGTTACTCTGCCTTTAAGAAGTCCACCTCTACTCCACTTGGTAATCTTAATTAGTAGCACCTGTCTGAGCTCTTTAAAGACACCTATCCACCCCACAGTCAGTCAGACTCCAGCTACTACCATGGGCAAGACCAAGGAGCTGTCAAAAGAAACCAGAGACAAAATTGTGGACCTCCACATGACTGGAAAGGGCTACGGGGAAATTGCCGAGCAGCTTGGTGAAAATAGATCAACTGTTGGAGAAATTGTCAGAAAATGGAAGAGGCTAAAGACAACTGTCGGTCTCCCTCGGACTGGGGCTCCATGCAAGATCTCATCTCGTGGGGTATCACTGATTATAAGAAAGGTGAGGAATCAGCCCAGAACTACACGGGAGGAGCTGGTCAATGACATGAAGACAGCTCAGACTTAAATAAAAACTTCCATTCTACTTCTACACAAAGGGTTTAGTACAGATTCCAGTTTGTCATGAATGTGCAGTTTACTTAAAGGAGGTGTCCGGATTATTCCTTTTACCTAAAGGCACCATCTAGTGGCTGACAAGTGTATCACACCAAGACGTAGTTTCATTTCCATATTTACAGCCAAAAAATGACTCTTGATCATGAATGCGCTCTTCCAGCCAACAAAACAGAGCTAAAACACATTTTTTACAATTATTATACTCATGTTATGTTTTCATATATTTAAATTTTAAAGACTTACTTGTGCATGAGAAAGGTCGCCAACTCTACACACACTGAGGTACGTCCTCAGACGCTCGAGCACATTCTGTGATTGACTTCTATACGTGAGCGGTGGTCTAACACTATGGTTAGTGCTGATCGGAACTCATTTTATATTGCATTGACCTCTACAGGTAAATAAAACATGTGATCTTCTTGAATCTGTTGCTCACATGGTGAAAATTAGGTGACCACTGAAGGTGGTGTGATGATTTTCATTATCAAAAATCCTTGAACTTTGCCACTGACGCAGAAACACAACATCTCCAACCTCCAGCAGAAGTGTGACACCGTTGGCACCATTAACAGAATAGGAAGACTGGTGCTCGTATGCAATAAAGATATGTTCTCCATTCTTAAACAATGCAGCTCCTGAACCATGTGAAGCATGTCCATGGCCATAAAAGTAGAACTCAAAGTGATAGACTCCTCTCACAGGAGCGATGAAAAAACCTGTAAAACATGTTTTAAAGAAAACATGAATGTTAGGTTATGTGGCTAGTCTAAATTTGTGTGAGAGAGGGTTATCCGTCCATGATGGACTGGAGATAAAAACAAGTTCACATTTATTCTGACTCGCTGTGTTCAGAGAAAATGAATGAATTAATAGTATTTAGTGAAACTGAGTACCTGTATTTGGGTTGTAGGCATTTCCAATATTAGTAACAACACGTCTGAAGACCAGAGGTGTTTGAGCATTAAAAGGTCCAATATCTCCTGAGCCTGAGTCCATCAGAGAGGCTGAGAAAGCCACTTGTTTCACTGAGACACAAAAACTTCATTAGTTTTCTCAAAATTATTTGGTGATCAGTTTTTTTTCTGAGCTAAAAAAAACCCTCAAAATATTGGGTGTCAAAACAATTACTGAGTTCAGTTAAACTTTTGCATTAGCAATTTTACCATATTAATTTTATAGATTTTCTTTGTTTTGTTTTAACCCTCTCAGGCTCAAAATAAGTTTTGATAAAAGGACGAACAACTAAGTCCTTGGGGCTACTTCTGAGTTAAAAACTGCTCATGAAATACGTTTGTGGAGTAACCAGGTAGGTAGGTTTTAACAATGCAAATCTGCAACATCTGCCTCCAGAGGGTTAACAAACCTTCTCCTTCTCTCCTCAGAGCCTCCACTTGGTTTTCAGTGATGTTTGCGGAGGCTTTAATGGTGATCAGTTCTCCTTCATGAGCTGAAATTACAGAAAGCAAAAACAAAAAGATGGCAAAAAATAAAAAATAAAAATTAAAACCAGACAGCTTTCACTGTACATTATACATGAACAATTTGACTAGGGTCTTTTAAAGATGAACATTGTTTGTTTTGTTTTTGTCCTGATTAATATAGATGTGTAATGTTTAAAAAAGCCATTAGTTTACTTAACAATAAATGATGAACAGTAAATACCTTGGTCCTGTTGCTTCAACTTGTCCAGCTCTCTCTTTTGTAACTCCAGTTCTTTTTTATTTGCTAGAAAATTAAGAAAACAATTAACTGGTTTTTAAACAGTAACCAAAAGTAGCACTTACATGTAAAAAGGCCCTTCTTATTTCTGATTTGTAACTTTTACATCTACTGGTTTTTTTTTTCATCATTTCCAATACCTTGGTCATGTTGCTTCAACTTGTCCAGCTCTCTCTTTTGTAACTCCAGTTCTTTTTCATTTGCTAGAAAATTAAGAAAACAATTAACTGGTTATTAAACAGTAACCAAAAGTAGCACTTACATGTAAAAAGGCCCTTCTTATTTCTGATTTGTAACTTTTACATCTACTGTTTTTTTCATCGTTTCCAATACCTTGGTCCTGTTGTTTCAGCAGCTCCAGTTCTTTTTTATTTGCTAGAAAATTTAGAACACAATTAACTGGTTTTTAAACAGTAACCAAAAGTAGCACTTACAAGTAAAAAGGCCCTTCTTATTTCTGATTTGTAACTTTTACATCTACAGTTTTTTTCATCGTTTCCAATACCTTGGTCCTGTTGCTTCTGCAGCTCCAGTTCTCGTGTTTTAGCTGTTAGTGTTTAGGAAACAAAGATCAAGCATCAGTATTATTTCTATTAAGTTACTCTAGCTGTACTTAGTCAACATACCTTCATTTTCTTTCTGTAAGTACTTCACCTCCACCTTCAGTCCAGCCAGCGAGGCGCTCATCTCTCTCAGCACAGCATTGATTTCCTGTGTACATGTTTGCTGGTGCTCTGAGGGATTTCCTGCTTCTACATGTGAACCTGCTGGCTTCAAATATGAATTTGAGTCAGGATCAGGTTGTTGTTGAAGCTGAGCCTCCGTAAGAGAGCAGATTAAACACAGTGTATAAACCACTGTTACATCCATTTCCTGTCAGGTTCTGCGGGTCAGCTTTGTGTTTTCTGTGTGACTCAAGCCTTAAATGCAGCTTTTGTTTGCTTAAATATTAACTGACTCTCAGGTGATATGACTTGGTACTTTGAACTTATTTTATTATAATAAAAAGCATATAATATAGTAAACTGAGTTTGTTTCTGAATCTACAAGTCTCGTCCTCCTCTCAGAGGTTCCATTTGCTTTTCTGAGATGTTTACTGCAGTTTTATTCGAGATCAGATAGTAGGAGATGAAAATGAAAATCAGTGTGAAATTAAATATTGTCTGATGCATTAACAACTCAAATTCTCTAATCTTAGCTCTTTGCATCATAAAATAAAAAAATGAAAATTGTAATTAAAGAAGGTAAATAATAAGATAGTTAGAAATAAAAAAAAATTCTGAGAGATTCTGAGTTTCTGTTTTAGATTCAGAAAAAGGCTCAGTTCCAAACAAACAGTGTTGTTTCCAGGGAAACAATCAATACTATTATGGGAGGCGATAACGTTCACTTTACTTTTACAACAGCTTCATTATTTCCCTCTAGAATGACTTTGCCCTTAAACTGAAGACAAAGATAATGCATCAACTGACCCATTTAATGACTTACAGTTTTTTTTACTTATCAAAATTAAAGTTGCTGAGTACATGTTTGTTGGTTGTCTGAGGGATTTCTCGCTTCTACATGGGAACCTGCTGGCTTCAAATATGAATTTGTTTCATTGTCAGGCTGCTGAATCTGAGCCTCAGTAAGAGAGCAGATTAACAAGAAAAGTGCAAAAAGAATAGGCATCTTTGTTTAGAGTGCCGGCTTTTGCAGGTCAGACTTGTGCTTTCTGTAATAACCCGGGCCTTAAATACAGCTTTTATTATCAGTGGTTAAATATTAACTGATGTTAGTCCCAGGAACATTCCCAGGTTGTCATGACTCCCATCTTTCAGCCTTCATTCAGCACACCTGGTCCCCTCATCAAGCTACAGCCGAGCCCTGTTTTCCCTAGCAACCTCAGTCAGCACCTCATCTACTCCATTCATCTCACCTGTTCCTGTCATCAGCTTCATCCACTTCACCCACTCCTGTCTCCTCAGCTCATCACACACACCTGCTTCCCCTGCTATATATTCACCACCCAGCTACCAGTTCACTGCCAGATTATTGAAAGCCTTTGCAAGTAAATCTTCCAGCCATCCACCCTGCCTGATCTCAGCCTGATTTCCGGACCTCATTTTTCTCCTGACCCCTGCCTTGTACGCTGCCTGCCATTACGACCTTCGCCTGTCTCCGACTCTGTCTCCAGCTTCTCCCACCTCAGTGTTGAGGGACCTAGTCACCATGCAGGAACAAGATCCTGACCTGAAGCTCATCCGCGAGCTTCTCCACAAGGGCCCAATTTCTGAACAACCGTCACCACAAACTGGCGAAAGCCAAGATTTGGTAAACCTGCGTTGTCAGCTCACGCACTTGAAACTAGGGTTGTCACGGTATGAAAATTTAACCTCACGGTTACTGTGACCAAAATTATCACGGTTTTCGGTATTATCGCGGTATTTTTTAAACGGTGTTGCATATGTTCAGAAAGCATTGATAGTCCTGTTCTACACAAACTGAAATAGTTCTGAAAAGGTTTAACAGTGTTTATTAAACCTAAAATAACACAAAGCCTTAGCAAAAGTGCAACTTTTCACAAGTAAAGGAACAAATAGCTTCTTTTTCTGGAACATGTTACAGTAGTCAGTGCAGGTTTAAATTATACAAATCCAAACATTCAAAACATAAGCAATATGTAAACAAATCAAAGAAACACCACTTGTTTTCTCATATACTTGTTTTCTTCATTATCAAAATGAAAATCTAAAACTCCAGTCCACACTTGACTTGAGCACTGTACAAGTCAACCTTAAAAAAATATGTATTTAAAATAAATAGCCACTTTAAACAAATTACTAAAATAACTACTACACTATGTAATCAAATCCAAATGTTCAAGTATAAATGGCATTGAATAAGTAAACAAATCAATGACAAGGAACTAATTGTATATTTCTCTTCATCATCAACAAATAAGATGCTTCATCCAGCAACAGGGTGTCCGTGACACGGTTTAAATGCTGGCAGAGGACGCTGCGGCTGCAGTATGCAGTGACTCGTTGTATTCTCCCTCAACCAAAAGTCCTCACGTCATGCATTTAAGCTAAAATGCTAATGTTAACTTTCCTTGCACTGGCTGTAGAGACGTGGGTGATGGTCACGCAGATGTGCCATTAGATTCGAAGTGTTGCTGCCTTTTGCAGACACTTGTTTCCTGCACGTTCTGCAAACGGGATAGCAGTCTTCTATTAACTGTCCCTCAGCATTTTTCAGAAATCCAAAATATGCCCAGACTTCCGATTTAGTCTTCTTTGAGGGCTGATGGATGTCCTGGGCGCTGCCGTCTCCTCCTTCGGCCATTATTTCAGCTTCAAAGTTTTGGTGCCGTTGCAAACTAAAAAGTGCGTGTGCGCGCCGCGGGAACTTCAGCCAGCTGAAGCGACGGTGGCTGGTAAGGGTCACCGCGCCAAAACCGCGGCCACGGTAAACCCACCGAGATAATTTCGTTTTTTAAAAACTGGACGGTTATTTTTATTGTCAACTTTTTTACCGGGGTTTACCGCTATACCGGTTACCGTGACAACCCTACTTGAAACTACAAAACGATTTGTTAGTTTACATGCGTGACGACCACAGCCCACCGCGCTGGGTTGTTCCACTCAACCACAGAGGAGTAATGCTTGCCTACGCCCACGACACTCCGGTTGGAGGTCACCGCGGAGTAAAAGCTACCCTCGCGTCACTGACAGAAGTAGCATATTGGCCGTTCGATGTCCAAGGACGTACACAGCTATGTCCAAGGCTGCCTCATCTGTGCCCAGTTTCAACCCTCCCAGCCGCTCGCTAGAGCACCACTGCAATGCAGGGGAATAGCCTTCCCTTGGTCCCACCTGCAGATCCACTGAGTTGGACCGGTTCCCAAATCGGCAAGAGGAAACAAATATATGCTAACTGTAACTTGCAGTTTCACAAATTTGATGGAGTGCCTTCCAGCGCCAAATGACACAGCCGTCACAACTGCTGTACTGCTGATTAACCACGTTTTCAGTCAATGGGGACTTCCACTCTGCATCGACTCTGACCAGGGAACCCATTTCACATCCAGTGTAATGACGTCCCTGTTTGAACTTCTGGGAGTGGAAGTGAAATTCCACCTTCCCTATCGCCCACAGCCATCCGGACAGGTCGAACGGATGAATCGCACGGTTGTCTCCATGCTCAAAAAGTATGTCTGCACCACGGGGAAGGACTGGGACGTTAAGCTCCCTCTGGTCCTGATGGCCATACGGTTCACTCCCCAGCGATCCACGGGGGTTACGCCCTTTGAGATGATGACCAGCAGACTGATGACCCTACCACTGCACTTCCTGTATCACCCAGAAGATGTCAGTGTTGCCACTGCCTATACCGCTCATCAGTATGTGGCAGACTTGAAAACACACCTCAGAGCTACGTTTGCGCACGCTCAGAAGAAACTAGAGAACAACGTGGAAGGTGCTAAAGCCTACTACGACCAAAAGACAGACAGCCGAGAATACGAGGTGGGTGACAAGGTATTCTACTTCCGGTTCGCCCAACCGGCAGGCAAAGCTAAAAAGTTCCTGTCCTGCTGGTCAGGACCATTTGAAATCGTGGCAAAACTCTCTCCAGTTGCATACAGGTTACGCATCACCAAAGCAAGACAGGAGCCTGTCTACAAATGGGTGCATGCGAACCAAATCAAACCCTACGAAACCATCCCCGCGGGTACAGAGACCAGACTCCCTGCCGGAGGTAGACGTAGTCTCCACATAGTTCTACGCATGGAAATGGAAAGGGGGGAAGTGCATGTCTATTCCACTAACATGTACTAACCGACAAAGAACTAGGCCCCCCCGCCGTCCCTTTCACTTACCAAGAGAATCTCCTCCTCCTAGACCGCAAACAGGATGTACTTACTAAAACCTTACAGGGTACTCTGGTACCTGTCAACCTACTTTCTGCTCTGATTAATGAATCTCTAGTGCAATCAAGACTTTGTCTGAAACCATACCTCATGATATTGTGTACACACGAGTGGTGAGAGATTTGATGCAGGACCTGCTCAGAGAAGTAAGTTCCACTCTGGACAGCTTGGTGGAAGGTTGCATTCCCACGTACTTGGTACCACTGGACCTGCTCAAAGATAGTTTGACAGCTGCTACCCCCTCTACTGTATACCTTTCCCAAATCCACCTAGCGTACAGCCTAGGCAGTGCAATTCCCATTCACGTTGATGCAGAAAATTAGAACTTGGTTTCCTGTTAAATGTTCCGATAGTTGAGACACCTCACATCTATAGGCTTAAGTCTATGCTAAACGTTGGTTTTTGGAAAGACGGTAAGCATTTCCACCTTAAGACTCCGAGCTTCCTAGCTTACCAAGATACTGATAGCAAACTCTATCTAACTCCAAACTTAGGGTCTATATCTTTTTTTCTTACTTGGTCACATTTTTAGCTAGTGGTTATGTGCCGGCCCAGCTCAGTCTGTCAGTGACTGTCAGCTGCCCAGCACAATGTAGTACCTCTTGTTTCATGGTCCTTATTTTAGCCCAAAGACTTTCCTACTCCCCACCCTTTGGACCAAAAAGGGGGGAATCTTGGGACCACATAGGCCAATGCGCGCTTGCGAACTATGGACCCTCGTACATGAACTGCGTGCCCATGAACTGTATGGCTAGTGGAGATATGCCCCTTTTATCCTTCACGGGTGCCCCTGTTGTCCCCATGGACTGTGGACTGCCTGATCCTTGTCCCCTTTTGTCCCCATGGACTGTGGACTGCCTGATCCCTGTCCCCTTGTCCCCACGGACTGTGGACTGCTGATCCTTGCCCCCTTTTGTCCCCTCATGGAGTCAACCGCCCGCCGGCCTCCCTCCTTCCACACTACTACCTCTCGCATGGACGACGACACCTCTGGTAGAATGTGCGTACCACCTGAGTGGGTGGCTCCTCCTCATTATGCGCGTGGGGACTATCCCGTTTCCTATCCCCTCTTGTTCTTTTGCCTGACCAGGATCCAAGACAAAGACCAAAGACCAAGTCGACCAACGTTCCTGAGGGACGAACCCATCGGTGCTTCCGACGATCAAGTCAACCAACGGTCATGAGGGAAGAACCCATCTGTGCTTCCGACGATCGAGCTCTGGCGCGATCCCCGAAACCAAAAGGGGGAATGTTGAGGGTCTGCCCTCATGAGAAAATTACTATGCAGTAATTTCTCCAAAAAACTGTGTCATCTGCGCTCCGAAAAAGCAGATAATAAATTCCAGCGCCAGCAGACTCCATTTCCCATGATTCTCTGCCCGGAAGCAACGTGATGATGTCATCAAAGCAATGTCGAACCCCGGACCCACAGTCCGCCTGCTGGAAAGCTATGAAAAGCCAGGCAGAATGAAACTTAACTCGTCTTTTGTTCCAGTTCAACTGGTGTGAAGACGCACTCGTTTGCTATCACGCTGGACAGCGTGCGGAAACCATCAGATCTGCTCAGCGCGAACAACGAGGGATGCCTTGGAATTTGTTCAGAGAAGGTTTCCTCTTTTTATCTCTCCCTTTCTCTTCCGTTTCTCTAATAAGTTCCGAACAAGCGATCACACCGCACGATTGCTTTAAAGTAACGACAGCTCTTTCTCTTCCGTACCAAAAACGCCATCGGACAATTGAAGTAAGCTTCGTTTCTTTATTGTTTAATATCTAAGTTGTTCAGGCTGTGGCCAGGCTGACAGTTTTAGATATTTCATTTGCCTTTGATTGATTGTTTTGTTTTGCTTCCTGATTCTTTGTGAAGCAGTTTTGAAGTTGTTTAAGTTACTGTGCATGGAAACTTACCACATCACTGTTGAAAGCTGTTTTACTGTGATTGAACGTGCTTTGGAAGTTTAAAGTGAAAGTTGCCCACGCACACACGCACACACGCACACACACGCACACACGCACACACACACACACACACACACACACACATTCTGGTTTTCAGTGTTTGGGAGGACACACACATCCCACATACACGGTCGGGTCCTTGCTCCCTCAGACAAAGGGACCAGCCATTTTGTTTTAAAACTACCTCCATCTTGGGTTACCCCATCAGATCATTATTTCACATGATCATTCCATTGTTTAATTACTAGTTATTCATTTGATAAAATAAGTTGGTGGATATTAATTAGCTAACACTTTGGAAGGAGCTGAAGTGGGTATATTAGTTAATAAATGTTATTGCCAATTAAGCATTTGTCTCAAGTGAGTTTGTTTGTGTTGATATAAAAATTAACTGCAGCTCGTTAAAGATTTCACGGAAAGTTTAGACAAGATTGATAAGAGGTGTGGATCCATCTTCCCCTGTAAAAAGGGGATGGTGCCCCGAGGACATCCAAGGATTTCCTAATTACGTAATAAATCAGTAAATATTTCCATTTTTACGAATTTATTGATGAATCCAAAAAAGTAAGTAAAGCTTACAAATTATCCGTTGACTAATAATCACAACACCAGGTAACTTCACTAAGAATAACAGACTTTTTTATCTATTTTTACTGAGTTTGGCATCTTCACGGGTCTTCTGAGTTCTGTTCGTGACACAAGTGGTATAATCTGGTACTTTGAACTTGTTTTGTTATAATAAAAAGGCAGAGGTGGAAAGTAACAAATTACATTTACTCACGTTACTGTAATTGAGTAGCTTTTTCATATATTTATACTTTTTAAGTCATTTTTAACAGCTGTACTTTTACTTTTACTTGAGTAAGTTTTTAAAAAAGAATTGTAATTCGCTACATTTTAAATCATATCCATTACTGAGTAAAAATAAATTATAGGCTTAATAAATTAAAAATATTACGTGTAGCAGCGTTGGAACGGAAAGAGACACCTGCATGAGCGCCGCGTCTAAACTGTGGGGGTGTACACTTTAGCTCAAAGACATCAGTTCAGTTCCTCAACTCGCTGTTTACCTCCTCTCTCCCTCCTCTCCTGTGTGTTGGATCCCGCACCTTCGCGCACCGGTGCGACGTCATCAGAAATCTGCTCGGTTCGGTAGCCGGACTCGGTTCCGTGTTTGAATTGTGTTTCTCTACCGCTCCGCATGGAAGCAGCAAAATAATGTTTAGCGCTCATAACAAGCGGATTATCAGCGCTCTGCTCATAAAACAGAAGACCTGCAGGCCTCCGTGAGTTAAAACATCCTGATATTGTTCAGTTGTAAACAATGTGCTCCATCCCTGTGTTTGAACTCAGAAGATGCTTCTTGATGCCACAGATATGTGATGATTTAGCTTGTTTCTTTATGTTACTCCAGAATAAGAGATGAAATTATTACTAAAGCAGTTCAGTGTAGTTAAATTAGTCATTCAAAAGATTCTAACATGCTGCAGTGTGTGTGTGTGTGTGTGTGTGTGTGTGTGTGTGTGTGTGTGTGTGTGTGTGTTACACATATAGGACTGCATGAGACAGCATAGTTTCATCAAATCCATGCAGTCCTATATCTTGGCTGAAGTAATGGCTCAGGAAAATAACATATTTCATACATAATGACGTCTCTGCAGTGTTTATGATAATGTTTTATCTCATCTTTGGTCTGGGAGGTGTAACTTATCATGATACTAGCCTTTTAAAACATGTTAACGTTTTACAAGAGGAGATAAATGCATAAATTTAAAGTTCATGTTTGGAGACCAACCTTCCCAGTTTGGAGGCTCACGCTGGTGAGGAGACACCATTAGTTCTAGTAACACCTGGGCTCCCAAGGCCTGTTCTGACAGGATGGACGTTACGGGACCTTTAAGGATTCCAGTTGGACGATTGGAGGATGATTTAGGAAGATTGGAATGAACAAACTGATTTCAGTGGTGAAGGGTTAAATGAGTGAGTGAACCCACCACCAAGGATGAACTCTGCTAGCTTTACAAATCAGCTGCTCTAAATAAGCATGAAGGTCAGAGAGGAGCTCTAGGATGGACACGAATAAAGGAACTGTAATGTAGAGGTAAAGTAGGGTAGGGCCAACGTTAGCAGCTGTCATACGGTCCATCTGAAATGTTTGACTGCATTAGGCTTGTTATATTATGTGACAGGTTAGAGCACAGTCTCATGTTAGTTTTGTCATGAAAACATTGAGATACCTCACACACTGATGGCATCTTAAAAAATATTTTTTTCTCAAAATAAAGAATAATTTTAACCACAATAGAAACTTACCATCCTAGAAAAACCTCGTCCAATCAATGTGCACGTCCTGTTCTCACTGATTGGATAGAAATCCCTCCTTCAAGCTGAGTGTGTGTGTATGTGTGTGCGCGCGCACACATGAGCGAATTGTGAATCCTGGCGTTGTGATTTAGCACTACTTAGATGTAGCCATCCTTACGCTGACAAAAATGTAACTAAGTAACTTTTACTTTGAGTACATTTTGTTTACGATACTTTTTACTTTTACTTAAGTAAGAATTTAGGCAAGTACTTTTACTTGTAATTGGGTAAAAAATGATCAAAGTATTGGTACTCGCACTTAAGTAGGAAATTTTAGTAGTCTTTCCACCTCTGTAAAAAGGTCACAAAACGACTAATTCAAATGTGACTTTTGTAAAAACAGTTTGTTTCCGAATCTAAAAATCTGGTCCTCCTCTCAGAGGCTACATTTGTATAGGGGGCTGTTGTATGTATGTTTGTTATTATGCTTGTTGGAGCTATTTATACTTGTGTTAGTGTTTGTGTATTTTCTTTAAATTTGTGATTAGTACACTTTATATTTCTTGAAGCATTTATAAAGTTTTTTTGTAGATTAATAGTTGTTTATTTTTGTAGTTCGTTTTGTTGTTTACCTTTGTAAGTCAGTCAGGAAAATTCACTGGGCCATTTTGTATAAGTAGGCACTGGTATAGGGCCAGCATGCACTGGGGTGGGCGTATGTGGGTTTTTTTTGTTTTGTTGTTTGTTTGTTTGTTTTTACCAGAGCAGGAGAAGCAGTAGGAAACAATGGAAAACAGTATATGTGTTTTTTTGTTTGTTTTTTTTGCTTGCCAACCTGGAAAATAAACCTTGAAGAAAACGCAGCTTTCGAGTTTGGACATTGAACTTCATCTGCCTGCGTACTACCACAGTGCAGCAGTGGCTTTTAAAGTTGGAAAATATGAAGTGAGTTGACAAAGGAACCGCCACTACAATGCTCAAATAAACTCCTCAATACAATCCAGAAAGTGTTCTCTGTGATTTGAGGTGATTTTTTTTACTGTTTGTACTTTTACTGAAAGTACAAAAGTAAGAGGGAAATTCTTTATCTATATTTTCATACAGGTATACTTCTACTTAAGTAAAGGATGTCAGCAGAGTTCCTTTTGACAAGAAATTTTAATTACATTTTTGTTTTAGTCGTTTGACTAAAATTATGCTTAATTTCAGTCACAATTTAATCATCCAATTTGCTTTAGCTTTAGTCTCATATTAGTTGACTAAGGTAAATGTATTTGTTGCTTATCTGTCTGGTTTAGATGAAACAAACTAATTTCATCAGAAAAGTGGCTGTTATGTTTTAAAGGGGGAGTGTGTATACCAGAAGTGTGACCAAGTCACTGCTTTGCAAGACACAAGTAAGTCACACGTCTTTCCAGTCAAGTATCAAATAAAGTCCAAGTCAAAGACAACCAAGTCCAAGGTGAGTCCAAAGTCAATGATGTGGGAGTCCAAGTCCTTAACTTTGAATTTTCAAGTCATATTCAAGTAATCTGTTCAACTTCAATTTAATTACGATGATAATAAATAAACTCCGGAAATAAAGCTTCTTAAAGTTTTATTTGTTTGTTCAAACAAGCAGAAAGTGCAACTGAAACTGATTCTAAACAAAGTGCTGCTGCATTTAGCAGTACAAGATCAAACCCAGAGCGAACATTGATTTATGATTTTTGTCCATGTCGTGCCATTTTTGTGCCAAAATATCAAATATGCTTAAGTAATCATCAAGTCAACAGATGCAAGTCGATTCAAGTTGCAAGTCATTGGCGTTCAAGTCAGTCAAGTCGTAAGTCTTTATAGATTTTATCAAGTCAGAAGTCATTAAAATATTGACTCGAGTCTAAGTCATGTGACTCGAGTCCGCACGTCTGGTGTATACATTATGAATATGTACAAATTTGCATCATCAGGTTGATGCAGTGATGGCCTGGGTTACATTATGAAATGGCTGAATGTGTGAAATGATCTAATAAAACATCTGATTTTCTAACATCTGTTGCTCACATGATGAAAATCAGGTGACCACTGAAGGTGGTGTGATGGTTGTGACTGTCATGAACCCTTGTATTTTCACACTGACGCAGAAACACAGCATCTCCAACCTTCAACAGCAGTATGACACTGTTGGTCGTACTAGCAAAATAGGAAGGCTGACGCTCGTATGCAATGAAGGTCTTTTCTCCATTCTTAAACAACACAGCTCCTGTAGCATGTAAAGCATGTCCATGTCCATGTCCATTTATGTGGAACACAAAGTGATAAGACTCCTCTCACAGGTGCAGTGAAAAAACCTGTAAAATGTTTTAATGAAAACATGAATGTTAGGTTACGTGGCTAGTCTAACTTTTCACTAAGTGGGAGTGAGGGTTGGTGTGACATGTCCATGATGGACTGGAGAAAAAAACCCAGTTCCCCTTGATTCTCACTGGAGTAGCAGAAGATCGATGTGTTAATAGTATTTAGTGAAACTGAGTACCTGTATTTGGGCCGTAGGCATTTCCAATATTAGTAACAACATGTCTGAAGACCAGAGCTGTTTGTGCATTAAAAGGTCCAACATCTCCTGAGCCCGAGTCCATCAGAGAGGCTGAGAAAGCCACTTGTTTCACTGAGAGACAAAAACTTTATCAATGAATTTCTCAAAGCTGATTGCAAGGTGATCAGTTCTCTGTACTGAGCTAAAATTCCACATATAAAACATGAACTGACAAATTACTTATTTCAGTTTAACTATTAGTTTTATACATTTCCTTTATTATTTTTAAAGAATGAAAACCTGCACACATGAATAAATGATCCTTCTGTCTGACCCTTGTTAAAAAAAAATCTTCAGCATTTGTACAAAACTGGATATTTGAGTATCTCAGATGTGTGGTGTTTAAATTAGGCCATTAGAAGATTATTTCATATGTTATTAACAATGAAGGACAAACAGTAATACCTTGGTCTTATTGTTTTAACTTGACCAGCTCACTCTTTTGTAACTCTAGCTCTTTTGTCTTGGCTGAAAAATGTAGAAAATTATTACCTGATGTAATGGTCAGTTTTAAGTACAGTTTGACCCTTCAATATCTGGTCGACATGGAGACAACCGTCTGCATGTTTCCTTTAATCTGCCGGATCCTGCGTCCCATCAGCTGGAGCTCAGAGTCTTTCTGCAGCTCTGAACACGTGATACCGTATTGTCAACAATCAGGGCCGGAGTGGGACACATTTTCAGCCCTGGAGTTTCAGACCCCAGACCGGCCCACTTAACGAATTATTATTAAAATCATGTTAGAACTTTATGTGTATAGTCTACAAAAGCACATTACTCGGTAAAGCCTTGTAATTCAGTGCAAGAAAGAGTTGCTTTACAATGTAGGTTTATTTGAACATCAGTGCACATCTCCAACATTGTTCTTTACAACACATTCTCTAACAATATAACAATCTACCTTCTGTTCAAACAGCTGTTCTGAGATTTTCAAACCTTTAAAATGAAATGACTCAGCACTCCCTTTCACACTTTTTCCAGTTTCCCTAGACTCACCTGCACACAATTAAAATAATCATCTGTAAAGCTTTAGCACATTTGATATGGAAAACACATTTTTTGTAACCAATGAAAATATTTTCTATGGCAAAATATGCAGGCTTATTTCATTTTACTTTCATTCTAATAGCGATCTGTTGTGGGCTTTGTGCATTTACTAATAAAAATACAACAGGTCCCTACTATTATTTGGACATTAAAATTATTATAATGAAACTGATGTTTGCACATGAGTTGGCTCACCTTCTATCCCAACAGGAGCAATACCCTCACTGCTGGCTCCTGGCTCTTCTTCTGACACTACATTGTGTGAAAATTGTCCCAATTCAGCATTCATTTTCCTTTTTTTACACGCTTTCTGATCAATGCTGAATCATCTAGCATTTTAGAACACTTTCATATAGAGCCAGGATAGTTTTCATCATATAAATTTTAATAATATTCAGTTCACTGACTCAATAAGTAATCCTACCTGTACATGTCCGCTCTGGAATTGTGGGTTTCTGCCTGGTGCTTATTAGGCCTACTGGATCTTGTGTTTGACTCTGACAAGACAGTTTGGTGGCATCAGTCATATCATACTGTTAATTATATTACATAACGTTATGTCATGACGCCATATAATTCATTATTGATGCTTAATTAACTTGAATGGTGATTTGCAGCCGGTAAAGTTTAACATCTTGACTTGCCTTACCCGTTTTATCTTCATTTGAAGTTTAAGACGGCAAGCTTGTTTGAGAAAAAAAGTGCTCATTTTTGCACATTTAGCTGCATCTGTTTCCAGCCCTTTTCTCTTTTTAATTCTTGCCTCCTCCGCGCCACCCTTGCTCTTTCTACTTTCCATCTTTCCATCAACTGCGTGGTCACGTGGTGCGCACAGGCGCATACGGGGAAAAAGAAAAAAAACCGAGCTGCAGCCTGCAGGTAGAGACAGCCGGGAGGAGCGTATGAGATCAGCCCGGCGGCCTCAGTGCCATGACTGAACACCGGCACCAAAAAATAAAAATAAAATGATAAAAAACAAAAACGAGAGCACCGGCCCATGCGGCCCAAACATCGCGCGGCCCACCGGGAATTCTCCAGACCCTCCCGATTAGCCACTCCGGGCCTGTCAACAATCATGTTCCCTCCTCAAGGTCCAAGCTTCCCTTATCGTTCTACAGGACTCTTCATGCCTATGAATAAAGTGAACACTCTCAGCTCGGATTAGTTGCTTAATCAAAGAATTAACTTTTAAATATGATGTGAACATTTAAACTTATAGGTTAATTAATCATTAAAGAATAATTTGGTTGATGAACAAATGTTATATGAACACTAAATGGAACGTTTGATTAATCTGTGAAATGAATTTCTACATGGATCAGTAATGTTTTGATATGACAAGGCCATCACCATCTACACCAAACACAAGGACAAAGTAAAGTTAAGTCAAACGCGTGACACATAGATATTTTCTTACCCACAAATCAGAACCTCTGTATCTCAAGAAGGCGTGTGTTTCCATTTTGGGTTGTTTTTTAAACACAGATAAGGTTTCTCTTTACCTTGCTGACAGTTTCGTTTGCGGCTGCAAACATCCTCAGAGCTGACGCTGATGGTGGCGTCACTTCCTACTCCGTTTATCCGCGGGCAGCAGAGGACGTTGTCGCCCTCTGCTGCCCGCTCTCCCCTCTCCGATGATGCAGTCCCATGCATGATCCAATGAGTAAACCCCATTGTCTCTGTTCATGGTCCCATATCCACGTCTCCTTATCTCGATAGCTTCTTTTATCCATTTTTGCATTTCTGTTGTTCGGTGTTTATGATCCTTTTGTTATCCCAGTCCATTACATGGTTTTCTCTTGTGCAGTGATCTGTTACGGCTGACTTCTTTATTGTGCTTTCTGCTTCTTGTTTTGCTGCTCGTGTGTGTTTTTGAGTTGTTTCTTTCTCACATTCCTTTCTATTGTAGCGTGATGATCCCGCTGCATTGTGCAGTTTCGGTCACACAAAAACAACCTCTGGTAAGCTGGCTAAGAAACTTTTGCAGAAGTGGTCAGGTCCATACCTGATAACTGAAAAGCTCTCTCCGGTCATGTATCAAATCAAGATCACCGGCAGAAACAAAGACCCCATTTATAAGTGGGTCCACAGGAACCAAATCAAACCACACAAGGGTTCCACTAATCTGGATGTTATTACAACCAAAGACTCTGATAACCCTACTCGCATCGCACCAAAAGGGGGGTGAATTTTCCAACAGCAGTTCCATGACTCTTGATTCTAGTATACGTAAGGGAAAAATCATGCCACTGAGCAAAAATGTTATCAAAACGAAGGAGAAGGGTCTGGCTGCGGCCACTGTGCAGCTCCACACTAACCGGAAACACGTGACCTACACAGTAGCCGGAAGCACGTGCCCTCCGCAGTAGCCATAAACACTCATGGATACAGCGGACGTCTTGCTAGTCGCTCGCAAAGGTTGGGGCAGTCTTTCTTAAATAAACTTGCCGTTAGTTGTTGGATAATTTTATATTACTCCCAAAATTACCTCAAAGAAAGTCAGAGCATACACAGAGGGATTAGATTAATAATTTGCTTAATTATAATCAAAATACAATCAATCAACAAATTCAACTTTGCAAAGGGTGAAACATACACACCAAAGTCAGAGGCGGTTTGTTCTCACACAGAGGTAAAGCTGTCGAGAGCTTTTATTAGGAATCACATCACCAGAGATAACCACACCTACTTATCACGGAAGACAAAGGGGAATACTTCAAAGAGGTTTCACAGCAGGACCATGCAGACGTCCAGTCTGGCCTTGATTAGCTGCAGGAGGGAGGCATTACTAATTTAAATGTAAATAACGATGATAAACTCTGTTTGATTACCACAATATTTATCCAACATATCCCTCCTGTTCAGACGGAGTTTATCTTGAACAATCATCATTAAAAGTAATAAATCTACTAATCCTTCCTGTGGAACCATAGTTCATCTACTACATGTAGCAAAACAAAACAATAACAACTCAAGATTAATGTATGTAGTATTAAAATTAACCTCTTAACACACCAATAAGATCACAAAATATGTAGTGACCTTAAAAAACAAGAAAAGTTGTAAAATAAGTAACAACTTGTTTTAAAATGAATTTAAACTAGATGATCAATAACAACTTAATTCTAAAATGATTATTAAGCAAAATTAAAGAGTAAACTAATAAATTTAAAGGATAATAATAAACTCTGAGTTGATAACAAGAATATCAAACAACAATGGTTACAAAAACTGCAATTTACATTGTTGTAATCATACGGAAACCAACTTTATTAGGCAATGTATTCCCCTTCTGTCAGCTCCTCTCTTTGCTTCAGGAGTGTGTATTGGATCAAGGTATTTGTCATCAGTTTGCTTACCATATTCTTCAAACACGGAAGCACACAGCCTAAAATTATGCAAATCATGACCAGGATAACAATAACAGGCGTAAGAAACTTTGACAAAAGCTGATACCAGTTACCAGATACCAGCCAACTCATAAAACTCCAGGATCCCTCAGTTGATTCTTTGGATTTCAGGAAATCTCCAATTTGTCTGACACGGTCGTGAATCAGAGTCCAGTTGTCATGTGATGAAGGGAGAAAAGTACAGCAGTGTTCGCCAATTTTTGCACAGAGACCGCCTTCTGAGGCAAACAGAATGTCTAGGGCAAGTTGGTGCTGCATCAACATCGTTCTCATCGCTTTTTGCTCGGGGTTGTCAGCCAGGAATGAGGTCATTTCAGAGAGTACAGTGGTGATGTTTTCGAGGGTCCACCATACTTCATTCATTCGTTTCATCAGGTTGGCAGTTCCTAGCTGGGGAAAGAGTGTGTAGAGGATACCTTTGGAGTCACCGTAGAGAGGTCTGTGGCCGTCGTTGTTGGAGAAAGGGCGGAAGACTTTAACAGGTTTAAATTCCCTCTTAATTCTGTCCAGCTCTGGTGTCCTCGTAAGGACGGCCCCTTCCTCGGTGATGACATATGAGGAGGGTTGCAGTCGAGCCAAGCTGCAGGTGCCACACCAGTCGCGTGGCAGGTACAGATAGAGAGAGTTTCCGCACTTCCAGATGTATCCTTCAGGGGTCCCCATTCCCATGATTGAGGGGACTTCTAGAAAATGTTCATGTGACTCCCAAGGCGTGTAGTAGGGTTTTCCAGTCATTACAAGGCTTAACAAGGTCACATTTATGATAATGTAACCAGGAGCACTAACCCGGAGTGTCAACCAATGTTTCTTTGTGTGTGATGTGCGAGATCTCACAGTCCATCCGTCTCCTGAGAGAGTGTCATCACAGGTGGATCTGTCCAACTGGGTCATGGAGTTTGAGCAGGAGACGGAGATGCAGAATGGGTCTTTACCTGTGAGACGGAGAAGATGCAGTCCTTTGGAGATGGATGAGTTAGTTGATGCAGAGTAGTTGGTGGGGCGTGTCCAGCGTCTCTGTTGATGCTGAGGAGAGCAGCAGTGAGGAATGGTGCACTCCCGTATCTCAAAGGCTTGGCGGGTTTTGGCGTGCAGTAGACATATGGTGTCATTCAGTGAGGCGGGAATAGCTGTCATCGTGGGATTTTCCATTGAATGATGGGGGATCCAGGAGCAGATATAACAACTGTGTTGGGGTTATTAGGAGCGAATAATTCGTAAGCTTTAACTTACTTTTGGATTCTTCAATAAATTCTGTAAATATGGGAATATTTACTGATTTATTAATTAATTAAGATATTCTTAGATATACGGGGCACCATTCCCCTTCAACCGGGGAAAAATTGAATCCAAAACTCTTATCAGTCTTTCTTGAAGTTCGTAGAATCTTCGGAGCAGAGACTTCTCTTTGACACAACAAAGCTACTGGAGACGAAAATCTGAATTTTATAACGTTTAATTAAACAATTTGTTAAATGAATAAACAATGGAACAAATGAATAATAACCACTTGATATGATTGAAGATGGATGTGTTTGCGTGTGATGGAGGATGTATGAATGGGGTCCTTTGTTCTCACAAAGGAGTAGAGTGTGTGTGTGTGTGTGCGTGTGTATGGATTCAAAATGGAGTCTTGAATACAAGATGGCTGACCCCTTTGTCTGGCTAAAGTGTGGGTGGCAACTTGCACTTTAACTTCCAAAGCACTTAGAATCAGTAGTAACTTAACCTTAAATCACTCAAAACATTTCAAAGGATCATGAAACAACACAAAAGATTAATCACAAGTTAATATCTTTTAGTTTCACCACTTGGCCATAGTAGGAAACATTTAAAGATATTCAAACAATGATAAATAAGCAGTTTATTCTTTCAAAATGACCCGACGGACGTATTGGGAGCGAAAGAGGAAAACACGAAGCTACTTTTGAGCAATAGCGCGGTTTTATTGCTTATTCTGGACTATAGAGGAAACGGGAGAAGAAAAGGAGTGAGAGAAATGAGTTTTCTGATCACCAGAACAGCAAGGCGTCCCCCGCTGTTTGATTTGACGGTTCTCCGTGTTTCTCCGCAGCTTTCGGCGTCGTCCGTCGGTTTGATGCTTTCTCCGTTGTTTGGCGTTCTCCGTGAGTGTTTCTCCACGGGCTGGACACAAAGAGAACGAAGTTTCTTTTGTGCTGAGTTTGACAACTTACAGCGTCTCTGAGAGCTGGATGGAGCTCCGCTCGTTCCCAGTCAGGTCCCGATGGAGTTGGAGTGGTTTCCAGCGGTTGCGTGGCTCAACTTGGGCACTTAGAGCTTCCGCGTGCTCAAGTTGTCGGAGCGTTCGACAAGCGTGTCCTTACCGCCAGGTATCCTGGGCAAAAGAACGGAGTTTTCTTTGTCTTTGCTGAAGATTTATGGTCTTAGTTCGCGGGAAAAGCTCCACGGCCTCCCGCACATGCGCAGAACGTGTTTCTGGTATTAGGCGGTCACATCGTCCCAATGCTTCCGTGTGCAAAGCATCATGGGAAATGAAGTTTCTTGGCGATGATGTGATTATTTGCTTTTCAGAGCAATTTAAGCACAGTCATTTTGGAGAAAATCACTGCATAGTAATTTCCTCATGAGGTCAGACCCTCAACAACTGTTATTAAATCCTAGTCTTTTGGCGGTTAGATTTACCATGTGGTACCAGGTGTTTTGGTGTGCGTTGTGGATATTTATAGGAGCAGGATTTGCTTGTGTGGTGTGGGCAATTCTCAGGGTCCATTGGACCGTAACAAACATTAAAATGGTGGTGGAGAGCTTCATGGTCGTGGATGATGATGCAAACAACTGGATTAATAGCCTTCTCCTAACGAGAAGTTTGACCGCTAGGAGTTAGGGATCTCGTACCTGTGTACGTCTTCACCTCGCATTGAGATGCTCTGGGTCTAAACACCAAAGCCCCTTTGAAGCTGGACTTCTTCCTAACCCGTGTCTATTAATCCAGATGCTTGTGTAGTTTGCAATGTGAGAGATGAATCCAGGTGTTTTGCTCAGCGATTTTCACAGCAGTGGGAGTAGCCAGTAGTACCTGGAAGGGTCATTCTCACTTGGGACTGGTCCAGTTTTTCCTTTTTATGACCTTAATGAAGACCCAGTCCCCAGGCTTAACTGCAGGAGTCTTGTCCTGCAACACAGGAGAAGAAACAGGCCAGGTATTTGCAGTTTGAGATTTGGACAAAATAACCATTTTCATATAATCAGCCAAGGTTAGTTCATCTTCAGTCTTCTGTAAGTCTTTGTTAACCAAAGGCAGTCTATAGGGCCTGCCATAAATGATCTCAAAAGGTGTTAGTCCTAGATTAGTAGGTGTTATTCTCATGTAAAGCTTTACTAAATCTAAACATTCTGGCCACGGCTTCTTAGTTTCTGTCATGCATTTTCTGAGCCTGCACTTTATGGTAGCATTATTACGCTCAACAAGGCCAGCACTGGCAGGATGATAGGCACAATGATTCTTTAATTTGATTCCCAAATGAGCAGCCATATTCTGAATGACCTAATTCACAAAGTGAGGTCCATTGTCAGAATAAATAACTTCTGGAACGCCGTGATTAGCAACTATGGTTTTGCATAAGGCTTTGGCTACTGTTAGAGCATCATTCTTTGCTGTCGGTATAATCTCAACCCATTTGGAAAAAACATCAACAATGACCAAACAATATTTGTAGGGACCACTCTGTGTTAACTCAATGAAATCCATGTGCAACATTTGGAACGGGTATTTTGCCTGGGGAAAACGCCCTCTCTTTGGTCTTACATTTCCCTGAGCATTGTGTTTTGCACAAATTACACATGATCTGCAGAAGTGCCTGAGATAGGATTCAAGGTTGTAAGTTGTAGAATGCTGCTTAATTAAATGGCTCATCCCTCCTGTTGACACATGACATGGGCCATGTGCCACCAGAGCAGCAGCCTTAAACAGGGACTTCGGCAGAACAGGTTTACCATGTGTAACATAGAGACCATCTGGAGACAAAGTTGCACCTTTAACCTGCCAAAGGTGTTTTTCAGCAGCTGGGGCGTGCGTCTGCATGTCAGTCAAAACCGTGTGATCAATAAGGGAATCAGATGCTTGAATAGTGAATAAGTCTGAAGAACCAAAAATGCCCTGGGACGCAGACTTTGCTACCTCATCAGCAAATCTGTTCCCACAGGAAACCGAATCCGTTCTTGAGGTGTGGGCTTGGCATTTACATATTGCAAGAGCTGAAGGCAACAGGACAGCTTTAAGGAGTCTGAGAAGGAGTTGAGAATGTGTAATGGGCTTTCCAGAGGATGTAACCATTCCCCGACGCTCCCACTGCTTAGCAAAACAATGCACAGTAGAAAATGCATATTGGCTGTCAGTATAGACTGACAAAGGCTGACCAGAAGCCAGCTCACATGCTCTGGTCAGAGCAATTATCTCAGCAGCCTGAGCTGAGAAATGAGGTGGTAAAGATTTGGCTTCTATCACTTGGTCAGATGCTTGCACAATAGCATATCCCGTTTGAGTTTTGCCTGTCTCTGTTTTGGAACATGATCCGTCCACAAATCATATCAAACTATCAGGGAGTGGTGTGTCCTTTAGATCGGGTCTGGGGAGCTGTAAAGTGTCAGTGGCTTCAATACAGTTGTGTGGGTCCCCATCAGTTGGAGTGGGCAACAGGGTTGCAGGATTTAGGATGTTGCATCGCTGAATAGTGATGTGGGGCTGAGACATCAAAATGGCCGTGTAGCTCAGATGTCTAGCAGGAGATAACAAACCTAGTCTACCTTGCAACAACAACACGTCCACAGCATGTGGCACTAATAGAGTTAGAGGGTGGAACAGCACCACGTCTGCAGAACACAAGACAGCGAGCGCTGCCGCTGACACAGCTTGTACACAGATAGGTAAAGCGTGAGCTACCTGATCCAACTTCTTAAGAGTAAAAAGCAACTGGCCTCTGTTTATCACCATGTTTTTGCAGCAAAACAGATGTCATGAACCCATTTTTACAATCAACAGTTTGAGTGAAAGGTTTAGAATAGTCAGGCAAAACCAGAGTTGTGCTGGAATGGATATCTTGTTTCAGATTTACAAAAGCTGCTTCTGTTAAGGGAGTCCAGGAAAGCTTATCACTCATTTCCATTTGTTGGCCATAAATCATTTCAGAAAGGGGCTGAGTTTTTTCTGCATAATAAGGAATGTATTGTCTGCAGTAATTAGCAAGACCTAAAAACTGCATCATTTGCTTTTTAGTCTGGGGTTTTGGGGTGTTCAAAATGGTTTCCTGTCTTCCTGACTGGATTTGCCTACCTTCACCCGTCAAAGTGTGTCCAAGATACTGGACGGTGGTTTTGACCCATTGCAGTTTTGTCTTATTAACTTTGTTCCCAGTAATGTGAAGATGCTGCAGCAAAGCGAGAGAGTCTCTGAGGCAAGACTCAGCATCGTCTGAAGCAACCAAAATGTCATCCACATATACAAGGATTTGTGAATTTGCTGAACATTGAAAGTCCGCTAGACAATTAGTAATTGCTTGAGTAAAAATAGTGGGACTATCCGAATATCCTTGTGGTAAACGAGTGAAAGTAAACTTCGAGTTTTTGTAGGTGAAAGCAAACCAAAACTGTGAGTCAGGATGAACAGGAACACTGAAAAACGCATTGCTCAGATCAATCACAGAAAAGTACTTCCTGGAAGACTTGATGGAGTTTAACAACGTGTGGGGGTCAGGTACATGTGGGGCACGTGTTTGGACCGCGGTGTTGACCATTCTAAGATCTTGAATCATGCGCCAAGTTTTTCCATCTCCCTTTTTTATAGGCCAGATGGGTGTGTTACATGGAGAATCAGGACAATGTCTGATAACTCCAGCTTCCAGGAGATCTGAAATCACCGGAGCAATGCCTTTTTCTGCTTCAGGTGACAAAGAATACTGTTTAACTCTTGGTCTGAACTCGGATTTTGGTTTGATCTCCACAGGAGAGATAGAGTTCAAAAGGCCCACATCAGTCTGGCCTGCAGACCAGAGTGTTTCAGGAATTTGTTTAAGTTGCTCCTCCTCCTCATCCGATAACAACACAGAGTCAGTCTGTCACTTCAATGGGCTAACAGCAGTTTCACACTGAAGGGGGACAATCAGAGGAAACCGGTAGAGATCTGTGCTTTCACTGTATTGCCATAAATCCTTTTTATCAGGTTGAACTGGGGTGAAATCTGTGGCCTTTGACGCTATGCTAATCATGTATCCTAAGTCCTTCCAGCGTGAGGAGCTGCCCTTTGTCAAAGAAATGTGTGGAGGAGTTGGCAACTCATGAAATGCTTTCATGTTGGTAGGGAGTAACACAGAAATCGCAGAGTCTGACTCTCCGTTTGTTATCAGATAGGAGGTAGCCAACACAATTGGGGACAGAGGTAAGAAAAGTCTTTGGTATGGTAAATCTTGCTCTGGCCTGAGGGCCATAGTTACATGCAGCTGTGATAAGGCCATTTCATCTCTAGCTGTGTTGTTCAGTACTGGACGCAATGTTTTCATAATAAGCTCTGTTTCCACTAGATTTGCTTCAACGGAGACTTGCAAAGAATAATATACGCCTGTAGGGTCATGGAGATAACAGCAATCCTCAGCCACCCGAATAGCTCTCATGCCATCTTTTATGGGGACAATAGAGATTTTTAGCATTGACATGAGGTCTCTGCCCAACAGATTTAGCGGGGAGTCTGGCGCTATGACCAGAGAGATTTTTCTTTCCAATCCTGTCACTGGGTCATCCACCAAAACCGGTTCAGATAGAGATGAGCGAGTGATTTGTCCATCAGCAGTTTTGACCAATATGCTATTCCGAGACCTGGATAATTTCACATCTGATGACGATATCACAGAGCGGCATGCACCAGAATCACAAAGGAACTCAACTTTCTGTCCTTGAACATTAATTGTGATAAATGGCTTTTCTTTCAAGACATTAAGTAATTCCCAAGTGCCACAGCAATCAACCACATCATTTTCCTCTGTCCAGGCCTCAGAATCTGCCTCTAGTCATTGCTGATAGTCATCTCCTCGCTCCTGTCTGAATCGGGTGTGATCCGGTTTGGGATTGATAGGCTCATAACTAGGTTGGCTCCCCTGTGATTGGAAACCTCTGCCGTTATTGGGACCTCTGTTGGGTTGTTTGTTATTTGGGCCGCGTGGCTTAGAAGGGCAGTCATATGAGATATGACCCCGACCTCCACAAATCCAACAAGGACAGTTACGGGAGATATGATCCCGACCTCCACACATCGAACAACCAGATGGTTTCGAGCGGCCTAAAGAGGCCCATTGTCTCCGATTGTTGCTACGACCACCTCCCTGATGTTTAATTTTACCCCTGTTGTTACCTTGCTGATAATACACAGCTCCTTCCTCAGTGTTATCTTCTAGAAAGATTTGTGGGCCTGTCTTAGGAGTTTTTGGTTTATTTTTATCCTGAATGACTTGCTCCGCATGTCTGGCATTTATCATCAGGTCGTTAATTGTACGTTTCCCAGTAAATGAAATGTTCTTTAATCCGTGCAGTAATCTCAGGCCGGAACCCTTTCAGCAGCTCAGCGCACAAATATCTCACATAAGCCCCATCCACATTATCATCAGGTGGAATGGCGCTGTGAATGTTGAACTGGGTCTGATATCTCGAACGGAAATCATCGACCGACTCATCAGGTTTTTGTTTAATTGCAGACAACTGTGTTAATTTCGGAACTTTCTTAAAATTCTGTTTTAATTTTGTGACTAAAATGTCAAACTGGATCCTTAAATCTCCAATTAGGTCCCCTGTTACTTGATCTTTCTCATACAAAGCCACAGCTCCGTTGGGGCGTCTACCCGTATATTGGCCCCGAACTCCATGCCAATGCTTTTGAAGGCTTGCTTGAGCCAGCTGACCTAACTCATGCCCATTCAAGCGATAGGAGTGAATTATGTCTAGCATATCTAAGGCCCATTTTTCTGGATCATCAGTGTGAGGTGTAACCTGCTCAGCGACTTCCCTTGCATCCTTAAGGGACCAGGGTCTAAACACATACTGCTGAGACCCGTCATTTGTGGGACCTGAACCATAGGATAAGCTTCTCCCCTGTCTTCGTCATCTGAAGTACAATCAGAGTCCTCCTCCTGATGAGGATGTAAGCTACCAGATTTCTCTTTATCCCTTTTCTGCTGTTGTGTCACAACACTGGATGCGGGATACTCTTTTTCCATTTTAGGTTTAGTGCCTAGTTGCTCTTCATGTTTAATGGGGGGGGGGGGGGGGGGGGACAGAAGGGTCAGGAGATTCCATACTGACCATGGCTTTCTCCTCCGGTTCAGTTCTGCTCTCCACCAGAACTGTGGAGGGGGGTACAGCTTCCCCCGCAGCCCCTGCAGGCCCCATAGCCCCATGCTGGGGACCTGATGCCTGATGTGGTGGAGGATGACTAAGGGATAATTCATCACATATTTTCTTAGCACATACATGTCATTTTCTTTCTTTTTGTCTTTGCTAATTTGAATATCTCTCATTCTTTTATCTGTTTCGTCACGCCAAATTGTTGCAATCTTTAATTGCTCTTAGCCAGCCTCCTTTTGCCAGTGGCTGCTGCAACTTTAACGTTGCATATATCAACTAAATTATGCCACTGGTAACCTCTTAATGTTCCAACCACTTTGTATTTTTTCTGCCATTTATCCATAAATTTCAAACTATCTGGATGTTTACAGGACATATATTTTAAATCTCCCTCCAGTTTGGTTCTAGACTTAGAATTTCCCATTGTACCTAAGTTATTTTGTACTGATTTTGTAAAGCAGGCTGGACGAGCGCTGGTAACGTCTAATATGAATAGTAACAAAAATACAATCAATCAGACTGCTTATGCTTATATTAAAATGGTTCAAATTTAGCAAATACTCCTCCGTTTCTTCCTCGCACTCTCACAACAGACTCAGCTGATTCATACACTCAAAGCCGGCTCACACACACACAAACGCAGCAAGACAGCAGCCGAATCAACACACACACACACACAGCACAAACCTGCAGGTTTTATCACACACACACAGAGAGAGATGCAATCTATCGACAGCCGTAACAACGTTCCCAGCCGTGTTTTTTAGCGCTTCGGCACAATTTTTAAAACCACAACACAACACATATACTCACAAAACGACTGTTGACAATTTTTCAGCAACGAATCACAGAACCACAACGTTCTGCACAACCAGAAATGGCAATCCTGACCACTCAGAAATGGAACGCATCCCACGATGCCAGCAGCACAACAAATCACACAGCAATGGCAAATTTAGACCGACTTGAGATTATTTTGACCAATTTTAGCGGTGATTAATTTATGTGTACCTTCGTAGCACCAAGAAATATTAAACAATTCCAGCAACAGTGAGCTTTCATAGTGATTCTGCACATTCAACTCTATTACAACCCACATGTACTTTCTCTGTCCGTCGTGGGGTGTCCAGGTACGCTGACGTGGACTAATTACAACCTTCCTCACGTTTACTCTGTTCTCTCAGTGGCAAACGGAGTCCAGGACAAAGTCCAGCGACTCTCAGCCCAGTCCTTTGCTGGGGCACGAAACGTATTTCGTGCGTGAATGGCAAAAAATCACTACCAGCGTAAAACCACACTGTCAACTAGTTATTATGAAATAAAAGGGTGCAATTTTTAGGTACTCACTTTTTCCCTCTGCGTAGCAGACTCGGCCGGGATTCGAGCGCGAGAGCCTGTCGATGAAAGTCCGTCTGCAGAGCTATTTAGCCGGCCGATGAGACAATTTGCAGGCTCCCGGACTTTAGATGTAGAATTGGCGCCACACGGCTCCCTGGAGACAATCTTCCACCTATAGGCTCTGCGCTGCCCGCATTCTCCACCAATGAATTTTGGATAATTTTATATTACTCCCAAAATTACCTCAAAGAAAGTCAGAGCATACACAGAGGGATTAGATTAATAAGTTGCTTAATTATATTCAGCATACAATCAATCAACAAATTCAACTTTGCAAAGGGTGAAACATACACACCAGAGTCAGAGGCGGTTTGTTCTCACATAGAGGTAAAGCTGTCGAGAGCTTTTATTAGGAATCACATCACCAGAGATAACCACACCTACTTATCACGGAAGACAAAAGGGAATACTTCAAAGAGGTTTCACAGCAGGACCATGGAGACATCCAGTCTGGCCTTGATTAGCTGCAGGAGGGAGGCATTACTAATTTAAATGTAAATAACGATGATAAACTCTGTTTGATTACCACAATTTTTATCCAACAACAACTAGTGAAAGTTATTTATTAGAAGAAAGACCTCTAGAGTTGTAAATGAAGCAGAGCAGAATCTTAGGAGGAAAATATATTAATTTTTGTATGTGAATGTGTGTGTGTAAATGATACACTGTAGTGTAAATCACTTTGGAGTCCTCTGACTCCGAAAAGCACTATACAAGTACAACATTTCTGCACTCAGTCACCAAAGTATGTTTACGTGTGCCGATTTGATTATCTCCATGTGTGTTCACCATGATTTCGGCTCCCTGCAGCCACAACAGAACCAGACCCTCTACAACACCTGTATGCAGCCCACAGCCTGGTCCAGTCCAGTCCAGCCAGGTAAATAAAAGTTGTGTCTGTTTCATTAAATCCAGGAAGTCACTCCTGTCCTGCTAGGATCCTGTTTTCCTGAAATAAATCCTCTTTTATGTATGTGTTCTCTGAATCCTTGGTTCCAATCCTCCTAAACTTTGACAAACCCAGAGTGCAGTTCCATTAGCTCTTTGGTGATTAGAACAGATTTTATTGAAGTTTTGTAAAAATAAACTACAACGTTGTTTGTTCTGAATCAACCTAAACAAACAAACAACATAACAGGAATGATGACAAACGTAAACATAGTCACACATTTAAGTATGTTCACACAAACTAGGGAATTCCAAACTGAAAAATTATGGTGGTACATCTCTAATTATATACATGAACATACAACAGATATGAAAGTAAGAATGAGTGGAATAAAAAACAACTTAAATAAAAACTTCCATTCTTCTTCTACACAAAGGGTTTAGTACAGATTCCAGTTTGTCATGAATGAGCAGTTTACTTAAAGGAGGTGTCCGGATAATTCCTTTTTTCCTGATGGCACCATCTAGTGGCTGACAAGTGTATCACACCAAGACGTAGTTTCATTTCCATATTTATAGCCAAAAAAATAACTCTTATTCATGAATGCGCACTTCCAGCCAACAAAACAGAGCTAAAACACATTTTTTACAATTATAATGCTCATGTTATGTTTTCATATATTTATATTTTAAAGACTTACTTGTGCATGAGAAAGGTCGCCAACTCTACACACACTGAGGTACGTCCTCAGACGCTCGAGCAACTTCTGTGATTGACTTCTATACGTGAGCGGTGGTCTAATGCTATGGTTAGTGCTGATAGGCACTCATTTTATATTGCATTGACCTCTACAGGTAAATGAAACATGTGATCTTAAATCTGTTGCTCACATGGTGAAAATCAAGTGACCACTGAAGGTGGTGTGATGGTTGCGACTGTCATGAATCCTTGAATTTTGCCACTGACGCAGAAACACAACATCTCCAACCTCCAGCAGAAGTGTGACACCATTGGCAGCATTAACAGAATAGGAAGACTGATGCTCGTATGCAATAAAGATATGTTCTCCATTCTTAAACAATGCAGCTCCTGAACCATGTGAAGCATGTCCACCGCCATGAATGTAGAACTCAAAGTGATAGACTCCTCTCACAGGAGCGATGAAAAAACCTGTAAAATATGTTTTAATGAAAACATGAATGTTAGGTTATGTGGCTAGTCTAAATTTGTGTGAGAGAGGGTTATCCGTCCATGATGGACTGGAGATAAAATCAAGTTCACATTTATTCTTACTCGCTGTGTTCAGAGAAAATGAATGAATTAATAGTATTTAGTGAAACTGAGTACCTGTATTTGGGTTGTAGGCATTTCCAATATTAGTAACAACACGTCTGAAGACCAGAGGTGTTTGAGCATTAAAAGGTCCAATATCTCCTGCGCCTGAGTCCATCAGAGAGGATGAGAAAGCGACTTGTTTCACTGAGACACAAAAACTTCATTAGTTTTCTCAAAATTATTTGGTGATAAGTTTTACATTCTGAGCTAAAAAAAAACCCCTCAAAATATTGGGTGTCAAAACAATTACTGAGTTCAGTTAAACTTTTGCATTAGCAATTGTACCATATTAATTTTATAGATTATCTTTGTTTTGTTTTAACCCTCTCTGGCTCAAAACAAGTTTTAATGACGAACAACTAAGTCCTTCAGGGCTACTTCTGAGTTAAAAACTGCTCATGAAATACGTTTGTGGAGTAACCAGGTAGGTAGGTTTTAACAATGCAAATCTGCAACATCTGCCTCCAGAGGGTTAACAAACCTTCTCCTTCTCTTCTCAGAGCCTCCACTTGGTTTTCAGTGATGTTTGCGGAGGCTTTAATGGTGATCAGTTCTCCTTCATGAGCTGAAATTACAGAAAGCAAAAACAATAAGATGGCAAAAAAAAAATTAAAACCAGACAGATTTCACTGTACATTATACATGAACAATTTGACTAGGGTCTTTTAAAGATGAACATTGTTTGCTTTGTTTTTGTCCTGATTAATATAGATGTGTAACGTTTAAAAAAGCCATTAGTTTACTTAACAATAAATGATGAACAGTAAATACCTTGGTCCTGTTGCTTCAACTTGTCCAGCTCTCTCTTTAGTGACTCCAGTTCTTTTTTATTTGCTAGAAAGTTAAGAAAACAATTAACTGTTTTTTAAACAGTAACCAAAAGTAGCACTTACAAGTAAAAAGCCCCTTCTGATTTCTGATTTGTAACTTTTACATCTACTGTTATTTTCATCGTTTCTAATACCTTGGTCCTGTTGCTTCAGCAGCTCCAGTTCTCGTGTTTTAGCTGTTAATACTTAGGAAACAAAGATCAAGCATCAGTATTATTTCTATTAAATTACTCTAGCTGTACTTAGTAAACATACCTTCATTTTCTTTCTGTAAGTACTTCACCTCCACCTTCAGTCCAGCCAGTGAGGCGCTCATCTCTCTCAGCACAGCATTGATGTCCTGTGTACATGTTTGTTGGTGCTCTGAGGGATTTCCTGCTCTACGTGTGAACCTGCTGGCTTCAAATATGAATTTGAGTCAGGATCAGGTTGTTGTTGAAGCTGAGCCTCAGTAAGAGAGCAGATTAACAACAGTGTAAAAAACACTGTTACATCCATTTCCTGTCAGGCTCTGCAGGTCAGCTTTGTGCTTTCTGTGTGACTCAAGCCTTAAATACAGCTTTTGTTTGCTTAAATATTAACTGACTCTAAGGTGATATGACTTGGTACTTTGAACTTATTTTATTATAATAAAAAGCACAATTTTGGCCTTAAAGCAACAAGTTACATTTATATAATTTATAATATAATATAGTAAACTGAGTTTGTTTCTGAATCTACAAGTCTCGTCCTCCTCTCAGAGGTTCCATTTGCTTTTCTGAGATGTTTGCTGCAGTTTTAATGGAGATCAGATAGGAGATGAAAATGAAAATCAGTGTGAAATTAAATGTTGTCTGATGCATTAACAACTCAAATTCTCTAATCTTAGCTCTTTGCATCATAAAATAAAAAAATGAAAATTGTAATTAAAGAAGGTAAATAATGAGATAGTTAGAAATAAAAAAAAACTATTCTGAGAGATTATGAGTTTCTGTTTTAGATTCAGAAAAAGGCTCAGTTCCAAACAAACAAACAGTGTTGTTTCCAGGGAAACAATCAATACTATTATGGGAGGAAATAACATTGACTTTATTTTTACTACAGCGTCATTATTTTCCTCTAGAATGACTTTGCCCTTAAACTGAAGACAAAGCTAATGCATCAACTGACCCATTTAATGACTTACTGGTTAAAAACAACTTATTTTTTACTTATCAAAATTAAAGTTGCTGTGTACATGTTTGTTGGTGGTGTGAGGGATGCTATGGCAAGCCAAATGAGCATTTATTCTGATATCAGGATATCAGCCAGAATTGTCATGAACATGTAAGCCATTTCTGTCCACTAGTTAACTAGTTAGGCATGTTTGTGTCAACTAGTTAAATATCGAGGGTGAAAATGTGCCCACTAGTTAACTAGTGACAGCAGAAATGCGCACTAGTTAACTAGTGAACACATTTAGGCTTCAGTAGTTAACTAGTTGACACAAAAACTGCTCACTAGTTAACTAGTAAAAGCAGAAATGCATACAAGTCAGCTAGTTGAAGGTATTTGTCTCACTAGTTAACTAGTGAGGGTCAAAATGTGCACACTAGTTAACTTGTGGTAAACATAAATGTGCACTAGTTAACTAGTGAACATATTTTGGCTTCACTAGTTAACTAGTTGACACATAAATGGCTCACTAGTTAACTAGTAAAGACCAAAATGCACACCAGTCAGCTAGTTGAAGGTTTTTGTGTCTCACTAGTTAACTAGTGATGGCCAAAACGTGCACACTAGTTAACTTGTGGTAGACATAAATGTGCACTAGTTAACTAGTGAACACATTTTGGCTTCACTAGTTAACTAGTTGACACATAAATGGCTCACTAGTTAACTAGTAAAGGCCAAAGTGCATACCAGTCAGCTAGTTGAAGGTTTTTTGTGTCTCACTAGTTAACTATTGATGGCCAAAATGTGCACACTAGTTAACTAGTGAAGGCTTAACTCCTAACTAGTTAACTAGTTGGAGTAGGTCAGTGCCACTAGTTAACTAGTGAACCATTAATGACTCACTAGCTAGCTAGTTGATGGCAGCAGGCTCACTAGTTACCTAGTTGATGCATCCATTGTCCAAACTAGTTAACTAGTGAGGACATAAATGTATACTAGTAAACTAGTTCAAGTCTACATTCACACTAGCTAGCTAGTTGCGCAGAATTCTAATTAGGAGGCAGAGAATTTCTCAAATTAAGACTCTCTATTGGCTCCCTGTGTCAAAATAAAATATGACAACCAATCACAGTGCGGAATTTCATAAAATCCCACCCCAAACATTTGCATGCGGCACACAAGTTAACATGCTGGCCAGAGGAACCTCAGCTAGTGAACTAGTAGTGGCTTCAGTGTGACACTTACATGTAAACTTGTGAAGGCGGAACTGCTCACTAGTTAACTAGAGAGGGTACAAATGTCCACTAGTTAACTAGTGAGGTGCAAAATAAGTGTCACTAGTTCACTAGTGGGCCCCAAAACGCCCACAAGTTAACTAGTAAGGTGTGGATATGCTCACTAGTTAACTAGTGAGGTGCAGATTTGCTCACTAGTTAACTAGTGCACCCTTAAGCGCCCACTAGTTAACTAGTAAGGTGCAAAAAAGCATCACTAGTTAACTTGTAAAGTGCAGATATGCTCACTAGTTAACTAGTGGGCCCCAAAACACCAACTAGTTAACTAGTAGGGTGCAGATTTGCTCACTAGTTAACTAGTGAGGCACAGATATGCTCACTAGTTAACTAGTGATGTGCGGATTTGCTCACTAGTTAACTAGTGAGGTGCAGATTTGCTCACTAGTTAACTAGTGCGCCCTAAAGCGCCCACTAGTTAACTAGTAAGGTGCAAAAAAGCATCACTAGTTAACTTGTAAAGTGCAGATATGCTCACTAGTTAACTAGTGGGCCCCAAAACGCCAACTAGTTAACTAGTAGGGTGCGGATTTGCTCACTAGTTAACTAGTGAGGCGCGTATATGCTCACTAGTTAACTAGTGAAGTGCGGATTTGCTTACTAGTTAACTAGTGAGGTGCGGATTTGCTCACTAGTTAACTAGTGAAGTGCGGATTTGCTCACTAGTTAACTAGTGAGGTGCGGATTTGCTCACTAGTTAACTAGTGAGGTGCAGATTTGCTCACTAGTTAACTAGTGAGGTGTGGATTTGCTCACTAGTTAACTAGTGAGGTGCGGATATGCTCACTAGTTAACTAGTGAGGTGCAGATATGCTCACTAGTTAACTAGTGCGCACAAGACGCACACTAGTTGCTGTTTTTGGAGCAATCTAGTTTACTTGTTATGTAAAAATGTGTTCTTACTAGTTAACTAGTGACAAATTTACCTTCACTAGTTAACTAGTTGACATATTTGGCCTTTCTAGTTCACTTGTAATGGGACAGGAAGCACTCACTAGTTAACTAGTGAGCATATCTGCATTATAATTTTTTCTCAGTAGCTTATAGAGGGCAAACTGAGCCTTACATGTTAAGTAGTGAACACAAAACACTGTCACTAGTTAACTAGCTGCAGAAAAATGCCCCTAAAACTAGTAAATTTGTGGAATTTGAATAAATACACACTTGGCTGGCATTCTGTGTAACATGTTAACTAGTTCGACCTCTGTACTGCTCACTAGTTAGCTAGTGAGCAAATCCGGCCTTTACATGCAAATGAAGAAATGCAGAACAGCAATGTGATTGGTCCATTTAGGACTGAGAAACAGAAAGTATGGCGGACTCTGTTCAGGCTGTTCTAAGAGAAAATTTGATAAACTAAGATTGTTTGAGCATATAAATATGTTTTGACGACATTTGCAGCGAGAAAGTTGTGGTGTATTGCTGTAATCTTTGTTCAGTTAACGTGTACAGTCTTTAGTTTTCAGTTATTAGTCTGAAAAAGCCTGGAGGCGGAAGGCAGCGGCAGACAGCATGTCTGTTTCTGTTGACAGGAAAGTGCAGAAACTCCGCAGAAATCTCCGTCAGATATATTGTTTCACATTTGTACGGAAGCGACAAGTTTATAATAATAAAAAAGGCTCTATTTTACATACGTTGCTGTAAAGCCTGCCAGCACTCATGGTGTTTTAAAGGGATGAATTTGCGATGAGATTTTGCACCTTCTGCTGGTGGTCTAGTGACTAACGCGTTTGCCTGCAATGTTGAAGGTCGTGGGTTCGATCCTGGTTCGTATACTTTAGTTTTGTACATTATTTATGGCGTTTAAAGCGTGCCACAACCCGTGCACGCGCATTGGGTCCACAGCGCGCGTGTGAACGGGACTCGCGAGCGGAAATATACATGGCGAGAGGTCATTTGTGCACTGAGAGGGAGCAAACTGTGTCTGTGAGCGCACAAGGTTGTGCACAAGTGACAAACCTGCGTGCGCGCGTTGTCAACGAGCACACGGCAGAGGAAAACGTGCGCGCGCGGCAGCCTCTGTGCGCGCTCGGCAGCCTCTCTGCGCGCTCGGTTTCTGACTCCTGCTCGCTCGGCTGTAAGGGTTTTGGCACTCTGGAGGCGTGGCCTGTGGCAGATCTTCTCTGTCCTCTGATTGGTTAGTGTACCCCGCACTTTACCCTCTACCTATCTATACAAAAAAGTCTGCTATTCAAGCAGTTGCTGGCATAGCTCAGTTGGGAGAGCGGGTGACTCTCGCCCCGGAGGATCCGGGTTCGAGGCCGGGCAAGGAAAATGCAGTAGATGTCATGTTAATTTTTCTTAATTTCAGGTATTTTACAGTTGTGACCGTTCAACTGTCATTAAACGTCCGAATGTTTGCTGGGCAGTGTTTTAAAAAGTGCACATAAGCTAGATGGTTTTAACCATAGAAAATTACATTTTTTGTGATACTGGAAAAATACATACTGAAATAAAACTACTGATTGAAAACTTTATGACTGTGGTTGTACAATATATGACTCACTAATACACTGCAAACTCCCTTAGAGTGGGGCTTCCAGAGAGAGAGAGAGAGAGAGAGAGACAGAGAGAGAAAAGTTCTTGCCTCATTAATGAATTGTTTATTTTTTTCAGTATTTAATTGACAAATTATCCTTTCAAATAATTAATTGATGAGTTACATAATTGTCCATTTAGAATTGTTGAATGGACTGAGTCAAGTTTGGTGCACTTTATATATTTCAAAACATGTTTTTTTTAATGATGCATATAAATAATTTAAATGTTAATTTAATGAAATATTTCTATTTTTTCATTACCTCACCCTTGTTTTGACAAAAACGGGACCTTGCTGGATAATATCATGGAGAAACTATTTGTTCACAGTACATGGCTCCGTAAGGATCTGTGTACCAAAGGAGGAGATACTCAGAAATCTGTCTGCAGATTGTTACAACCCAGACTGGAAGTGGCGGGCTGTAATAAGAAAGGAGACCAAACAGAGCAGTGGGGGTTCAACAACTGATTTATTTAACAAAAGTAAGGATTTACTAAAGCAAGTTAGTGAACAGAAAATGGCCATCTCAAGGTTTTACTCGGATGTCCCTCAGCAGGGTGCAGCACTGTTGAAGGTCATCTGAATGAAAGCTTGATATGCAGTTTCTTTATGAAAGTGTGTAAATATACAGTATGGTTGCCGTACATATGTTGAGGTTCTCAGACATCAGGCTTCTTTGCCCAGGCCTTCACTAGTGGGCTATTTTAAAAGTTGGTAAGGAGAAAAACCACAGCATATAGCTGATTGTTTACAAATGCAAGGAGGGGAGTAACAATCAAAATGCTTGTGTTCTTGGACCAGATGAATGGAGCGCTCCACATGCACTCAGAGATGTTATGGCTTCTGTTTCTATAACTTTACATGCAGACATTTGAGGTTTGCCAGAAAGGAAAGCTGGCCTGTACACTTTGCAGGGCACAATGTCATCAATGAAGAAACCCCTGTCTACCAAGATGACCATCTCTAGTTGTAGCATTTTCATCACACCAGATTCCCAGGTTGGTCGCTGATAGTTCCAGCATACAGTGCTGAGACAAAGGTCACTGGCCTATGTGGCACAATCCAAATGAGCCTCTTCAGAGTGCAGTTGAACTTGAGGAAAATATATGACTCTGGAAGAGAGGGGAATATGGCCATTGACACCTCAGATCAGTGCAGTCAAGATTTACTGGTGTTTGGGTAGTCCTGAACGTGTTGTGATGCCCCCACCGTCTCATTGGGTTTTCATTTGTGTTTAATTGTGTTTTTCTTCTGTTGTAGGCAGCTGGTTAAGCAGCCTTGGAGGCACCTGGGCTCAGGGTGTGGTGCTGCCTACAAAGCCTACTGTTTTTCTGCTTTCACTGGGTCTCTCCTGTGTGGTGGAGAGTCCTCACTGGCCATTTTCTGTTCACTAACTTGCTTTAGTAAATCCTTACTTTTGTTAAATAAATCAGTTGTTGAACCCCCACTGCTCTGTTTGGTCTCCTTTCTTATTACAGCCCACCACTTCCAGTCTGGGTTGTAACAATCTGCAGACAGATTTCTGAGTATCTCCTCCTTTGGTACACAGATCCTCACTGAGCCATGTACTGTGAACAAATAGTTTCTCCATGATATTATCCAGCAAGGTCCCGTTTTTGTCAAAACAAGGGTGAGGTAATGAAAAAATAGAAATATTTCATTAAATTAACATTTAAATTATTTATATGCATCATTAAAAAAAACATGTTTTGAAATATATAAAGTGCACCAAACTTGACTCAGTCCATTCAACAATTCTAAATGGACAATTATGTAACTCATCAATTAATTATTTGAAAGGATAATTTGTCAATTAAATACTGAAAAAAATAAACAATTCATTAATGAGGCAAGAACTTTTCTCTCTCTGTCTCTCTCTCTCTCTCTCTCTCTCTGGAAGCCCCACTCTAAGGGAGTTTGCAGTGTATTAGTGAGTCATATATTGTACAACCACAGTCATAAAGTTTTCAATCAGTAGTTTTATTTCAGTATGTATTTTTCCAGTATCACAAAAAATGTAATTTTCTATGGTTAAAACCATCTAGCTTATGTGCACTTTTTAAAACACTGCCCAGCAAACATTCGGACGTTTAATGACAGTTGAACGGTCACAACTGTAAAATACCTGAAATTAAGAAAAATTAACATGACATCTACTGCATTTTCCTTGCCTGGCCTCGAACTCAGATCCTCCGGGGCGAGAGTCACCCGCTCTCCCAACTGAGCTATGCCAGCAACTGCTTGAATAGCAGACTTTTTTGTATAGATAGGTAGAGGGTAAAGTGCGGGGTACACTAACCAATCAGAGGACAGAGAAGATCTGCCACAGGCCACGCCTCCAGAGTGCCAAAACCCTTACAGCCGAGCGAGCAGGAGTCAGAAACCGAGCGCGCAGAGAGGCTGCCGAGCGCGCACAGAGGCTGCCGCGCGCGCACGTTTTCCTCTGCCGTGTGCTCGTTGACAACGCGCGCACGCAGGTTTGTCACTTGTGCACATCCTTGTGCGCTCACAGACACAGTTTGCTCCCTCTCAGTGCACAAATGACCTCTCGCCATGTATATTTCCGCTCGCGAGTCCCGTTCACACGCGCGCTGCCATGTATATTTTCGCTCGCGAGTCCCGTTCACACGCGCGCTGTGGACCCAATGCGCGTGCACGGGTTTTGACACGGGTATGACGCGATAATTATTTCACTTCTTTTCTTTTGCATAATTTTTGTATTTATGTCAACAAGAAACAAAATACGTGACGGATTAGTGGGCAGAGTTACACACACACACACACACACGCAAACGCACACACACACACACACACACACACACACACAAAACATGTAAACAAGTATTTTATGAGTATGAATCTGATTATTGCTGACAGTCGATATTTAAGCATGTGTGTCCCCCTTCCTCAATCCATCCTCGCAAAATAAAATCATCGGCACAGCACAGCAGGCTTTCTCTTGATCCAGAACTAGCACTTCGAAATTGATCATGTCCGCGGCCATCTGCTGCACAATCAGCTGCTCGCATCGCGGGAAACATTGAAAACAGCTTCATGAACTGAGACACAACAGGGTTAACATCGACAAAAAAATCCACAAATAAATCTAAATAATTAATGCCATTTCCGTCTTATTCGTTGAAATATACAAATAGCAGATCATAAATCTAGAGCAGAAAAAGCTGCTGCAGGAAGCATGGTTTGTAGTTATTCATGCACCAATTCATCAATGTGATTATTGATCAAGATCAGGTAAACTGATATTAATGTTGCAACATTTCATTTGATCATCTGAATGATACCATACAACTGAATGACCTGTTGAGTCTCTGCATATTCAGGTATTTACTACGGAAAACAAACAATAGCAGGCAGCAGCAGGACTCCCCATGTTATTTCTCGGGTCGCTGGCCCGCGGTCGTCGGGGCCGCTGCGGTCAGCTCTTAGGTAGAGCCGGGAAGCCCTCGTTCGGCTGCGTGGGCTGCTTCACCGTGGACCAGCTCCCAGCAGCCGCTGGTCGGGAGAAACGCTCTGGCTGCAGCTCCGATCAGACCCTACCAACACCTCGCCACAGACAGCACCGCATTAAAAGCCCACAATTACGACCCGCTCCCCAAAGTTACAGTTCTCAAGCACTGATGAACACATACATAACCCACAACAGCTATGAAATGTGTGTTATTTACGGCAAAAAGGAGATATTTTTCAAGCCGACGTGCCAATGTCAACCGCAGTTGGCTTGAAAATGTGCTGATTTTATTATTTTTGTCAATTAAAGTCCCCCTTGTTTGCTCTTACGTTTTACGAAAACGCAATATTAATTAAAGCACGCTTTAGTGATCAGCATGTAAAGCAAAGAAGAAATGTGAACATTTCAACCCATTTCGAACCAACCAGTAATATGATTTCTTAACACGGTGCAGCGGCAGCATTTAAAAACCAAAATATAGTTTTTACCCTCCAAAAAAAGGAGAAGACAGTCACGGTGCAGCAACCCATTTTAGTCCATTAATCTCCACAATAAATATCCAGACAGAGAATTTCTACGGCCTCGCTGTAAACTCCAGTGTCACCCAGGACCAGTCTTAAAGAGACAACGTGCTTAAAGGGAAAGTGTATAGATTTCTGGCAATAGGGGGTAGTAAATACCAAAGTCACTGCAAACAAGCTGTATTTTTTGTTCAAGTGAGGACCTTACTAACTAATGCTTATAAAGCCAATGTTACGGCCGCAGCCGTTTTGAAGCCCAGAGGTGTGCTCCGCGCCGTTCCCTGTGCAGCAGCGCAGCACCACGGACAGCTACGCTCTGGGATGTTGTCCTTACTCCAGCACCATGGAGAGCGCCGGAGCGGCAGGCACAAGCAGCTGGGACTTTTTATCTCATCAGCCGGCCCTTCAAAAGCGGCCAGCTGGAGCTCATCAGGGGAGAGAAATGTTTGGAGTTGCAGAGGCAACGTTTGTTCTCTCCCCGTTGGCAGTTAACAGGTTGTTGTTGGCTTTTTGTAAAGAAGCAGCTTTAGAACCTTTTGTGTTTTGGGATAGTTGCATTTAAGCGGTAATTTTGGTTTTGGTGTGTCTGCTAGACCATCTTGTGGTTTAAATTACCAGGTGGGGATTATTCCCCTTTTGAAGTCTCAGTTTCATGAGCTATTTTTGTTGTTTGGGTAACCTAAGTTAATTCAGCATTTGGTTTTGTCTGTTAGACAAACCTTGGTTAATTTAAGGGTGGGATTTTCCCCTTTTGCTGTTTCATTCCCTTTTTAAATAAAGGAGATAAATTTTAAGAGTGGTTGGTCCTCTGGACATTTTTAGTTATTCGTTTAAACTCAGTTTGGTAAGGGTTTTTGGCCCTTATTTTGGTACTTTCTTTTTGTAATAAAATCCTTGAAAGGAAACTTTGAGTTTGGTCTTGCTTGGACAAGCCTTTTTCTCCCCAACGAGGGTCACCTTTTGTTAGACTGGTCCATCTTATGTTTATTCCCCTCACCTTCCTAGCTGAGCCCATAGAGGGGTGTAACATAAATGGGGGCTCGTCCGGGATTTACGCTGATTTATAGCTGTTTTATTACACGTTTATAGCCTGTTTTAGATCAGTTAATCCCGTGCCAAACGTTTGGACTAGTTTTAACATTTGCTCTTTGTTGGTTTTGTGAAGACACAAAACCCACGCTGTTTTGTGGTGTGTCATTTTGTTTTGTGCTTAAACATGGCTCAGTTTTGTGTGGAGACATTTATGGAGGCTCCATCCCGTGAGGTGCTGGAGCGTTGCCGCAAGGCTGACCTTCTGCAGATAGCTGTCAACCTTGCTCTTGACATCCCAAACCCTGTGCTGAAAAAAGACTTGAAATTGCTCATTGTGGAGCATTTGGAGGACATGGGGATTTTAAAGACTGAGAATGAGTCTGGTGCAAAGACGGAACCAGAAGGATCTCCTGCAGATCCTGATGAATGTGACGATCCTGAAGTCCCTGCTGCTGCGGAGGATCATGAGGGTGAGACGATGGAGACAGGAAAAACTCCTCTAACCGTACGAAAGTCTGTTCCGACCTCCCCAGGTTCGCCGACGGAAGGATCTCGAGACGCACGACTGCAGGTGCGGCTGGCACGTCTGGACATGGAAAGAGAGGAGAGAGCCCAGGCTAAAAGACTCCAGATGGAACTGGAGGTTCGGAGGATGGAGATTGAAGCTGACACAGCTGTGAGAATAAGGAAATTGGAACTGGAAGCCCAGCTTTCCAACCCTGGACTTCATATCACGCCCACCAAAGCTCCGCAACCCGCCACAACCCCGGCCTTTGACATTAGTAAGTGCATTTCCTTAATGCCTACATTTAGAGAGACCGAGGTTGACAGCTATTTTGTAGCTTTTGAAAGAATTGCGGAGACGTTGCAGTGGCCGCGCGGGGTGTGGTCTCTGCTGCTCCAGTGCAAGCTGAGCGGCAGAGCTTTAGAAGTTCTGTCTGCGCTCCCTGTCACAGATGGTCTGGACTATGACCGAGTGAAAACTGTTATACAAGCGTATGAGTTAATCCCTGAAGCTTATCGTCAAAAATTCAGACAAGCTAAGAAAAGTGCTGGACAAACACATGTGGAATTTGCACGTGAAATAAGCATGCTGTTTGATAAATGGTGTGCGTCCACAAAAATTAAAACTTTGAGTGACCTCCGAGAGCTTATCCTTTTGGAGGATTTTAAACGTAAGCTGCCTGAGAGACTGGTAACCTACTTAAACGAACAAAAAGTCAGCACTTTATCAGCTGCGTCCCTTTTAGCGGACAAATTCACACTCACTCACAGAGAGATTGTGAGGAGAGATGAGAGAAAAGACGTTCAGCCCGTTTTGATGAAGAAATCCATAAAAAGAAGCTCTCAAAACGGAAATCCTGAAACCCGTACCTGTTACTATTGTCACAGAACGGGACACGTTCTTAAGGATTGTTTTATGTTGCAGAAAAAGAACGGGAACCCCACTGCAGCTCCTAAGGAAGTTGCATTCCTTAAAAAGTCGCCTGTGGTTAACCCCTTGTGCGCCGCCGGGGAGCCTGATGCTTGTTTTGCACCCTTTATTCTTTCGGGGGAGATCTCGTTGACTCCTGGTGATGCAGACAAGCAAAACGTTCGCATTTTGAGAGACACAGGTGCGTCTCAAACGTTAATACTGAGCAGCGCACTCCCATTTTCAGCCAGTAGTTCACGCGGGTACGCTGTTTTGTTACAGGGAATTGAAATGAAATCCCTGCCTGCCCAGGTGCACCGCGTTCACCTGGAATGCCAGCTCGTTAGCGGCTGCTTTGATGTTGCCATTTGTGACCATTTACCGGTAAACGGGGTTGATGTGTTGTTGGGGAATGATGTTGCTGGAGGTAAAGTGCTACCTCTTCTAGAAGTAGTTCCTCAACCTCAAGCCGAACATGTAAATTGTGCTGCTGATTCACATTTTTACCCAGCTTGTGCTGTCACCCGTTCGCAAACGCAGAATAATGTGGACATCCAGTTAAGTGACTCGGTGCTGATGAGACTCCTCAGTGATGACTCCGAACAGACAGCCCATGATGGATTTGGATTTGTTCCGTCATCAGACGCAGAAGAGCAGAGAGAAAAGGCTGATGCTGATCCTCAGCAAGGAGAACCTTTTCCACTTACGGCAGAAACCCTTTCTGCTGCACAGAAGAGTGATATTACTCTGAAACCTTATTTTGAACAGGTGACCACTTCAGATAAAACAGACAAAACTACAACACATTATTTATTAGATAATGATGTGCTGGTGCGTTGTTGGCCTCAGCCCGCGGCTGAGGGCATGGAATGGGGGTTGGTGAAACAAATAATTGTTCCATCCTCTTACAGAGAACATGTGGTCTCCTTGGCACACGAGAGTGACTGGTCTGGCCATTTGGGTGTCAACAAAACTTATAAACTGTTGTTGCAGCATTTCTTTTGGCCAGGGATGAAGAAAGAGGTGTCTCTCTTCTGTCGGCGTTGTCATGTCTGTCAGATGACAGGAAAGCCGAACCAGCCCATTCCTCCTTCCCCGTTACAGCCCATTCCTGTAGTGAGTACGCCTTTTGACCATGTCATCTTAGACTGTGTGGGACCTTTACCTCCTTCTAGAACAGGAAAGCGATTTTTGTTAACCCTTATGTGTTCAGCTACAAGGTTTCCGGAGGCCATACCGCTGAACTCCATCACCACCAGGTCTATAATCAGAGCTCTAACCCATTTCTTCTCCATCTTTGGGTTACCAAAGGTAATACAGACCGACCAAGGGACAAACTTCAAATCTAAACTGTTCAAACAGGTAACAAAAACCTTAGGAATCACACATGTCATGTCATCCGCGTATCATCCTCAGAGTCAAGGCGCTTTGGAAAGATGGCACCAAACTTTAAAGGCAATGCTGACAAAGTATTGCTTAAGTAAAAGCAAAACGTGGGAAGAAGGATTGCCTTTTGTGTTGTTTGCTGCTCGTGAGGCTGTGCAGGATTCTCTTGGTTTTAGTCCTGCCCAGCTTGTGTTTGGACACACTCCTCGTGGTCCCCTGAAAGCTCTAAAAGAGAGATTTCTTTTTTCTGATCCGCCTGACAGAAAAGTGCGGGAGTATGTCCAACTCTTCCAGAAAAGATTAAAGGAAGCAAACTCTATTGCTAAAACTCACTTGGACAAAGCTAAACTGAAGATAAAGGTTCAGTAGGATAAGACGGCAACCAGACGTAACTTTGCAGTTGGAGACAAGGTACTGGTTCTAACTCCTTTGTCCAATTCGGCTCTCAGCACCAAATTTGAGGGACCATTTGAGATCCTGAGTAAGCTCGGGGACACAAATTATGTGCTACACACACCTGCCAGGAGACAGAAAAGCAGGGTTTGTCATGTTAACATGTTGAAGCGCTATGAGGATGGTTCCCCTCTGTCTAAACCTGTAACAACTTGTGTTTTAGTACCAGATGCTGCTAACAAACCTATGGTACCACAGGAAGCTGGTGAAGTCGGAGAAGACTTCCCCTCTAGTTGTAGTCCTCGGTTAAATAACTCCGAGGCACTTAAGGAACTGGAAGGACAGATAACACATTTGTCACCTGAAATGGCTGGAGACTTAGTGAAGTTAATTCACTCTAGGAAGAGTCTGTTTGTTGATGTGCCCACTCAGACCACTGTGTTAGCACATCATGTTGAGGTGAGTGAAGCCAAGCCCATTAGACAGCATCCGTACCGTGCTAGTCCCGAGAAAAGACTGATTATGAAAGAAGAAACGGAGTACTTATTGAAAAATGGCTTTGCTATTCCCAGCAGGAGCCCCTGGAGTTCACCCTGTCTGGTGGAGAGGAAACCAGATGGAACCGCTCGGTTTATAACCGATTACAGGAAGTTAAATGCGGTTACCATCTCAGACTCATATCCTCTACCCCGTATAGATGATTGCGTTGACAGTGTGGGACCTTTCAAGTTTGTGACTAAGTTGGACCTGTTAAAGGGATATTGGCAGGTACCTTTAACAGAAGAAGCTTCTCTTATGTCAGCTTTTGTTACCCCAGATGCCTTTTTACAGTACACTGTGTTACCCTTTGGCATGAAAAATGCACCTGCCACCTTCCAAAGGTTAATTAACACTGTTACTTCTGGCCTCTCACATTGTAGTGCTTACCTCGACGATATTGTTGTTTATACAGACACCTGGGAAGAACACCTCAACACTCTCACTCAGTTATTTGATCGTCTGGTGCAGGCCAACCTGACCCTGAACTTGGCCAAATGTGACTTTGTTAAGGCTACCGTCACTTACTTAGGTAAAGAAGTTGGGCAGGGGAAAATAAAGGTCCTGCATGAAAAGGTGAAGGCTATGATGTCGTTTCCTCCTCCCTCTACTCGCCGAGAACTGAGACGGTTCCTGGGCATGGTTGGATACTATAGGGGGTTTTGTCGAAACTTTTCTGCCGTTGTTCTTCCTCTCACAGATCAGCTAAGTCCCAAAAGGAAGTTTGAATGGACTTCGGAGTGCCAAGCCTCTTTTGAGGCTGCCAAGCTGCTGCTGTGCTCTGCTCCTGTCCTGGCTGCACCCGATCTGACCAGGCCGTTCAAGCTGGAAGTTGATGCCAGCGCTCTAGCCGCTGGAAGTGTGCTGATCCAGGAAGATTCAGCTGGTATTGCTCATCCGGTCTGTTATTTTTCTAAGAAGTTCAACCGACACCAACTGCACTATTCCACCATTGAAAAGGAAACATTGGCTCTACTCCTTTCATTGCAGCATTTCCACGTTTACGTGGGTTCCAGTTGTTCTCCTACAATAGTGTATACAGACCATAACCCTTTGACTTTCCTCAGTAGGATGTATAACCAGAACCAGCGGCTCATGCGGTGGGCGCTCATCCTACAGGAATATGCCATCGAGGTTCGACACAAGAAGGGGACTAACAACATCATTGCTGATGGGTTGTCCAGAAGTTTTGGTAACCTGTAGCGTCCAATAACCACTACATATCACAGATGCATACAATTTGTTTTAACTCCTCCTTCCAGGGCCCCTTGTAGGCACAAGGGCTTCACCCTCTTTAGGGTGTTGCCGTTTGTTGTTTTCTCTAGGGTTGCGGCAAGAGGCTAGTGTTGTCTGTGTCCTGCAGACATCTCGGGAGCACCCCAGGGTGATGGGGGACGGGCTTGCCAATGGGCCACCCCTCGTCGTCGCTGGTTTGTATGTGTACACCCACACATGTGCTTAATCTGCCCGCCTTAACCCGCATGAAGAGCAAGGGTTGAGTTAGAGAAGCTCCCCCATAGGTAGTTAGCGGGATGCCCTGGTTGTGTGTAAATGGAGGATACTGTTGAGTTTTAAATGCATCTTGCGTTTTAAGAAAAAAGATGGTGGTGTCTTAGGTATGGTTTTAGATTCTTTATCTCACCCCCTCCTTTTTTCTTTTAAGGGTGGGGATGTTACGGCCGCAGCCGTTTTGAAGCCCAGAGGTGTGCTCCGCGCCGTTCCCTGTGCAGCAGCGCAGCACCACGGACAGCTACGCTCTGGGATGTTGTCCTTACTCCAGCACCATGGAGAGCGCCGGAGCGGCAGGCACAAGCAGCTGGGACTTTTTATCTCATCAGCCGGCCCTTCAAAAGCGGCCAGCTGGAGCTCATCAGGGGAGAGAAATGTTTGGAGTTGCAGAGGCAACGTTTGTTCTCTCCCCGTTGGCAGTTAACAGGTTGTTGTTGGCTTTTTGTAAAGAAGCAGCTATAGAACCTTTTGTGTTTTGGGATAGTTGCATTTAAGCGGTAATTTTGGTTTTGGTGTGTCTGCTAGACCATCTTGTGGTTTAAATTACCAGGTGGGGATTATTCCCCTTTTGAAGTCTCAGTTTCCTGAGCTATTTTTGTTGTTTGGGTAACCTAAGTTAATTCAGCATTTGGTTTTGTCTGTTAGACAAACCTTGGTTAATTTAAGGGTGGGATTTTCCCCTTTTGCTGTTTCATTCCCTTTTTAAATAAAGGAGATAAATTTTAAGAGTGGTTGGTCCTCTGGACATTTTTAGTTATTCGTTTAAACTCAGTTTGGTAAGGGTTTTTGGCCCTTATTTTGGTACTTTCTTTTTGTAATAAAATCCTTGAAAGGAAACTTTGAGTTTGGTCTTGCTTGGACAAGCCTTTTTCTCCCCAACGAGGGTCACCTTTTGTTAGACTGGTCCATCTTATGTTTATTCCCCTCACCTTCCTAGCTGAGCCCATAGAGGGGTGTAACAGCCAACAAAACCCTCTGGAGTCTAGCTGTAACTCTCAAATTAGGATATGAGATTAATGACTCTGGTTCACGCTCCAATACATTAATTGTTTGAGAAATGCATCTTTTTATGTTGAGTGCCATCCGCCAAATAACACACAAGAAAAGGAAGAAGAAGAGTGTTGTTGCACAGTTTTCAAAGGAGTCAAAAACCACCAGCAAAACCATAAATACAGCTAAATAAACATAGAATCCAACATGGCATCCTCCAGAGAGTCGGACCCTCGCCTGTGTATTTTATTACTATGAAGGGTACATGAACTGATTAGGAACACAAGGTCATAGGGTCAAAGGTCAAGGTCGTGTGAGGTCATATATATATATATATATATATCAAAAATTGCCTGAACGGGTTGAATGATTTTGACCAAATCAGAGGTGATAGCTCCCTATCAAAGGTAGATAAACTGATCAGGTCACAACCTCATAGGGTCAAAGGTAAAGGTCGTGTGAGGCCGTATATATGAAAAATTGGTTTTTGTGTGCAATATCTTCAGAACAGGTTGAAATACTTTGACCAAATCGCAGGTGAGAACTCCCTATCTAAGGTAAATAAACTCATGAGTTACAAAACCTCATAGGGTCAAAGGTCAAGGTTGTGTGAAGCCGTATATATGAAAATTTGGCTTTTGTGTGCAATATCTCCTGAACGGGTTGAAGGATTTTGACAAAATCAGAGGTCATAACTCCCTATCAAAGGTAAATAAACTCATCACATACACAAGCTCATAGTGTCAGAGGTCAGTGTCATGAGAGGTAATATATATGACCAGTCAGGCATATCCCGCGACGCTCTGCATCGATTTGCAGGGCTTTCTTGTTTCTACAGAGTTTATGTAGGGTGCTGCTGGTTTGGGGTGTTATGTCAGCAGGCAGAGTTTAGGAGTCTGACAGCTGTGGGGAAGAAACTGTTTCGGGACCTGGTAATCTTAGTCCATAGGCTCCTTTAGCGCTTCCCAGAGGGCAGGAGGGTGAAGAGTCCATTCGATGGGTGACTGGAGTCTGATGGTTTTCCCTGCCCTTTTCAGACACCAAGAAAAGAGGAGAGTAACTTTATTTTGTTTGTGTGATTTTATTTTGTTGTGTGACTACTGGTTGCAGTTCCCTGTTCAATTGATTGCTGTTCCCTGTTAAATTAAAAAAAGAAAAAAGTCTAAAGTTTTGTTTTGACTGGAGAGAACTAAAAAAGGTTACACTGTCTTCTGGTACTAGCTCAAAATAACAAGTGGTGCTTGCTGCAGAACCACAAAGGCGGAGCTGCACCAGAAGGTGGAGCTGCACCAGAGTCAGCCCCGCCCATTCCAGAATCAGCCCCGCCCATTCCATCAGAGTCAGTCTAATTCCTTCCAGTTGTCAGACTTGATAGCATTCTGGAACCAAAGAGGGTGTTGTAGCTAAAAAATGCGAGATTGAGGACGGAGTTGAGAAGTTAATTGAACAGTTTTTGTAAAGGTTCCATATAATTAAAAATCTAACTTTTGGAACTTTTAATCATGTTATATTGTCATTTCCTCATAAGAACCACGCCAAAGCCATTTTTAGCCTCATTCATGCATTTTCCTCCCATTTCTGCTTCAATTTGGTCTCCTCCCCCGAAGCGGGTCTGGTCTTGGTTCTCAAATCTGGATATTCTGTGAATTTTCTGACAAATTATTTCTGAAATGACTTCTACTGAGACACCGCCAATAAACCATACATCCCATCTCAGAGACACACTGGGAAGCACAATTACATGTAACGCCACTTGATTTATAACAGATGTGGTGGTGTAGTGGTTATGGAGTCAGGTTGACATGCTGTTTCGCCTCCCAGTAGTGTAAGTTTTAGGTAGTTTACAACCTCTTTTCTTCATTTCTAGCTACACTTGCCAGTACTATGTTTACAACAATTTACTGGTATACCGTTTAACATATAATGTGTTTTTTTATTTATTTATTCATTTATTTAGCCAGTGTGAGTCCATTTGTGAGCAGAGTTTCAACTAAAATGCTGTTTAGGAACTACCAAATTCAAAGAACTTTTAGCGACATAAATATTTTGCTGAAAATAAACATTACAACTAAAATATAAACAAATTGAATGTATCAGCTGGCTAAATAGACTGCTGACGATCCCACCGAGAATCGAACCAGCATCAGCTGAGGGGAAAGCAAAAACCAACTGAGACGATTTTACCACTAGACTACCAGAGGCCATTCAATAGACTGAAGTGCTGTTGTACACCACTTTTATTAGACCAGCTGTAGGCAGATATTCGCTAAAAGAAACCTTTTCATTTCGAGATATATTCAGTCTTTGTCATGTAGCAAGTTATAGTTATCTTGTTTAATTGGAGCATAGAACATAGCATTAACGACTGTAAACTAGTAACAGCCGTAATTCATGTGGGTCAGGTCAGTTTGCGATAAAGTTGAAAACAAAAACGGAAGTCAGTGGGCTAGGCTGAGTTTGCGTGAATGGGCGGGGTGCAGCTCCGCCTTTGTGGTTTTGCAGCGAGCACCCTCTCCAAAATAACCACAGTTTTTTCCCTCAGTGTCATTTGATCTATTTCTTGGGAAGATGGGTGGATGGATGGATGGAGATATATATATATATATATATATATATATATATATATATATATATATATATATATATATATATATATATAATTATTTTTAATATAGCCTTTTTCAATACCAAACTTTCAATACCAAACAAAAATGAACTACAATAAAATTACTGGCACACTAAATTCAAATTCTCCTCAATGGGACTTGAACTCGCCAACTGATCTCCCTTACACTACACCAAACGAGGTGCTTTACTTGATTTGGGAGGGGGGAATAAAAGCAGTAAAACAATAAAACTTTGAACATTACAACACAAAGAGAAAATAAATAATGTTACAGCAATTGCGTAATGCCATCTGCTGGATTCGAACCCGCCACAACGACCAACCAGTAGGTGTCAAACCATGACTAATGAGTGCAGGCCGTGGCGCTCAGGGACACCCATCAGTATGTGATTGTGAGGCCACAGCACATACGTTTTAGACTGGGTGGGATTCTTATACCCAACAGGAGTCTTCTGCCCGCCTTCTCATTAGAATATGCATAATTTGTGTTTCTGGCACTAGTTAACTAGTGAGCTGCTGCACTGCCACACATGTAAAGTGGTGAAATTTCAATTGTTCCACTGGTTAACTAGTGGACAAAAATGGTCAGCTTGTATATGTTTTTAGATGTAACTAGTTAACTAGTGAGCAAATCCGCACCTCACTAGTTAACTAGTGAGGTGCAGATATGCTCACTAGTTAACTAGTGAGGTACTAGTGAGGTGCAGGTATGCTCACTAGTTAACTAGTGAGCATATCTGCACCTCACTAGTTAACTAGTGAGCAAATCCGCACCTCACTAGTTAACTAGTGAGCAAATCTGCACCTCACTAGTTAACTAGTGAGCAAATCTGCACCTCACTAGTTAACTAGTGAGCAAATCCGCACCTCACTAGTTAACCAGTGAGCATATCTGCGCCTCACTAGTTAACTAGTAAGCAAATCCGCACGTCACTAGTTAACTAGTGAGCATATCTGCGCCTCACTAGTTAACTAGTGAGCAAATCTGCACCCTACTAGTTAACTAGTTGGTGTTTTGGGGCCCTCTAGTTAACTAGTGAGCATATCTGCACTTTACAAGTTAACTAGTGATGCTTTTTTGCACCTTACTAGTTAACTAGTGGGCGCTTAAGGGTGCACTAGTTAACCAGTGAGCAAATCTGCACCTCACTAGTTAACTAGTGAGCATATCCACACCTTACTAGTTAACTTGTGGGTGTTTTGGGGCCCACTAGTGAACTAGTGACACTTATTTTGCACCTCACTAGTTAACTAGTGGACATTTGTACCCTCTCTAGTTAACTAGTGAGCAGTTCCGCCTTCACAAGTTTACATGTAAGTGTCACACTGAAGCCACTACTAGTTCACTAGCTGAGGTTCCTCTGGCCAGCATGTTAACTTGTGTGCAGCATGCAAATGTTTGGGGTGGGATTTTGCAAAATTCCACACTGTGATTGGTTGTCTTATTTTATTTTAACATAGTGAGCCAATAGAAAGCCTCAATTTGAGAAATTCTCTGCCTCCTAATTAGAATTCTGTGCAACTAGCTAGCTAGTGTGAATGTAGGCTTGAACTAGTTTACTAGTATACATTTATGTCCTCACTAGTTAACTAGTTTGGACAATGGATGCATCAACTAGGTAACTAGTGAGCCTGCTACAATCAACTAGCTAGCTAGTGACTCATTAATGGTTCACTAGTTAACTAGTGGCACTGACCTACTCCAACTACTTATCTAGTTAGGAGTTTTGCCTTCACTAGTGAACATGTGGACACTTTGAACTGTCACTAGTTAACTAGTGAGACACAAAAACCTTCAACTAGCTGACTGGTAGCATTTTAGCCCTTACTAGTTAACTAGTGAGCCATTTTTGTGTCACCTAGTTAACTAGGAAGCCAAAATGTGTTCACTTGTCAACTAGTGGGCATTTCTTCTGTCACTAGTTAACTGGTGTGCACATTTTGGCCATCACTAGTTAACTAGTGAGACACAAAAACCTTCAACTAGCTGACTGGTATGCATTTTGGCCTTTACTAGTTAACTAGTGAGCCATTTTTGTGTCACCTAGTTAACTAGTGAAGCCAAAATGTGTTCACTAGTTAACTAGTGAACATTTCCATCTCCCACTAGTTAACTGGTGGGCTCATTTTGACCCTGACTAGTTAACTAGTGAGACACAATCACCTTCAACTAGCTGACTGGTATGCATTTTGGCCTTTACTAGTTAACTAATGAGCCATTTTTGTGTCAACTAGTTAACTAGTGAAGGTCAAAATGTGTTCACTAGTTAACTAGCGTGTACAGTTTGACCCTCACTAGTTAACTAGTTGACCTGTTGACAAGATATCAGAATTAATGCTCAAGCGGCTGGCCAAATTGGGCAAAGTTAACAAGTGGGATTTTTACATTCAGTAGTCAGCTAGTACAAGTTTTTGTACCTTACTAGTTGACTAGTAAAAACTAAATGTGTTTTAACTAGTTAACTAGTGGACATTGATCTGTCCACTAGTTAACTAGTGAACACACTGAGCAATACTAGTTAACTAGTAAGATATGAAACATTTTAACTAGTTAACTAGAGAGAATTTAGGCCTTACTAGTTAACTAGTTGACATTTAGGCTGTCACTATTTAACTAGTTGACACAAACATGTCTAACTAGTTAACTAGTGGACAGAAATGGCTTACATGTTCATGACAATGCTGGCTGATATCCTGATATCAGAATAAATGCTCATTTGGCTTGCCATAATTTCCTGCTTCTACATGGGAACCTGCTGGCTTCAAATATGAATTTGTTTCATTTTCAGGCTGCGGAAGCTGAGCCTCAGTAAGAGAGCAGATTAACAAGAAAAGTGCAAAAAGAAAAGGCATCTTTGTTTCCAGTGTAGTGTAATGGTTTATGCTCTTTTATTAAAGAGGAACCATTCTACATATTAATTTGAGATATTAATTTTAATAAATTGATAACCAAATTTTATAGTGTTAAGAAGACTCAAAGGTTGTTTTCATCGATAAACTGACGATCATATCCGTGTGTCTGTGTTTCAGTTCAATGAAAAGACAAGTTTGAAATGTAAGTGTTTTAATTCTTCAATTTGAACTAATGATTTGAAATGACAAACATAGGAAAAATAATCAACACTGGCAACCTTGTTGGACAACCTTTAACAGTTGATATTTTAAGCTTGCACAAATAGACCTTGTGTTGGATGTGCTAAGATTTGAGCATGATGGAATTATGAATGCGTGTGTGTATGTGTGAGATTGGTTCAGGGAGAGAAAAGGTGAATCTGAGTGAAAATGATGGTTTGAATTAAACTTAGTTCTTATTAGAAAAGATGCATCAGAACGCTATCTGGTCGTGGACTGCCTCACCGACTTTCGCACCCTCTTTCGGACTCGGAAGATGTTCATCCCGGTCACACCTTGGCTGGCAGAGGAGACGAAGGTGTGCGACGCTCCGGTCCAGAGATGACCTCGGTACACGTTGATGAAGCGTTTGGCAGATGCGCTTTCTCAAGTTTAAATTAACTCAGAAATCAAAGACTCTGGACGAGTCTGCGTTAGCTGGTGGCGTTTCAGCTATCCTGTCTGGCTTGACAGGAATAGCGTGTGGGGGGGGGGGGGGGGGGGGGGGGGGGGGGGCAGGAGCCGGCGGCTCCGTTCCCCGTTGGCGTTTGTTCACACGTCCTCTCTCTCTCGTAGTCCAACTCGAACTGAACCGAACTGACTATCTTACCAAAAGCCACTTCTCTTCCCAAAGAAAACTTGTGCGTCAGAGCAAATGTGTTTTGGAGTGACTGTGAATGCAGACCTGTGTGAGCGAGTGTGAAGGTCATCACCAAACATCTCCCAACACATTATTTAATTAAGTATTGATTCATTATAGTTCATTATGATTACCCAAAGCATAATAATCATTCATTTGATTAAAACACATTTATAATGAGCAAAATGATAAAATGATTATTCAACATTGAATATAATGAAAAGGAAGTTTAAGACTTTGTTTTGTTATGACTAGATTTCATGAGAACTCCTTCTTCGGGAAGCTGCAGGTGTTAGATGTTGTGGTTTGCTGCAGACTCGCTGGCGGGGAAGGTCTTTATCTGTGGGTGAAAGTTCTGTGCGACCCAGCTTTTGACCCAGCCGGGCAAATACAACCTTTGGCACAGAAAACCCATATTTCCTCACGTTACACCAGTGTCGGCTTTTGCAGGTCAGACTTGTGCTTTCTGTAATAACCCAGGCCTTAAATACAGCTTTTATTATCAGTGGTTAAATATTAACTGATTTTAGTCACAGGAACATTCCCAGGTGGTATAATCTGGCACTTTGAACTTGTTTGTTTCTGAATCTAAAAATCTGGTCCTCCTCTCAGAGGCTACATTTGTATGTGGGCTGTTTTTAAATGTTTAACTGAGTTGGCGCCACGTTATCTGGCGGATCTGATCCATCCTTATGTTCCCGCAAGGAACCTTCGGTCAGCACAACAAGGACTGTTGGTCGTTCCTAAACACAGACTACATTCTCGAGGGGGTCGTGCTTTCTCGGTGCTGGGGCCGAGGCTCTGGAATGAGCTACCTACATGTGTTAAACAGGCCACCACGCTCGGCAAGTTTGAGCCAGCTGAAAACACACTTTAATTCATTAGCTTTTATTCAAGAAGAGTCCTGTTAACGGATGGGTTTGCACTTTTTGCTGCCCCACCTAGATTTTATCTGCATGTTTTTGTTGGTTTTTAAATGGTTTTGTATGTTTTTATTATTTTTTTTATGTTTATTTCTGCTGTGCAGCACTTTGTTTGGTCCTTTGGCCATGTGAAGGCACTATATAAATAAAGTTTTAGTTAGTTAGTTATACTCCTTCTAATTTTTTAAATCTTCATATTGCTCGAATTACAGGGCGAGGAGGAGGAGTAGCAACCATTTTTCATTCGAACTTATTAATCAATCCAATCTCTTACCAATTAATAGCTACAGTTTTTTTGAACATCTTATTCTTAGTTTTCCTAATCCAGATTGCAAAACTGTAAAACCACTCTTGTTTGTAGTTTTATATCGTCCACCAGGCCCTTAATCTGAGTTTTTGGATCAGATTTCTGATTTTTTATCTGATTTGGTGGTAAATACTGATAATGTGGACATTGAAAATGATAGCCTCAATGTAGCCTTTAGTAATGTCTTAGACTCAATTGGTTTTACCCAAAGAATACATAGCGCCACCCACTCCTGCTGTTGGGTAATTTAATTTATTGTTCTTATATTACCTCAAAGAATGTTAGAACACACACAGAGGGATTAGATTCTTAATTTGGTAAATTGTAACAAACCTTTAAACAGACAACAAACTCTGCAAAGTGTGACACTCTGCAGAGGGTGAGAGAGAATCAGACCATACAACACGGAAGCCATTTTCCTCTCACAAAGTCCCAAAGATTGTGGAGTCAATTTATTGAATACATAAAACACACCCACAATTTATGAACAACCCTTCTTTGCCTTTAGGAAGTTTACAAAAACCACAGGAGAAGTTTCTAGTAATGTGAAATTCCCTGTCTGACCAGCTTGCTTTAACTAATGGAAAACCCCTCCAGCCGAAAGGTGTTTTCTGAAAACACCCAAACGTAAAAACAAGTAAGGTCAGGGTTTTTCCCAACACATTTAACAAAGGAAAAGATTTCACAACAAAGACGAACAATTAAAAATACCTATCAATCCCTCCTGATGTTCATTTTTTGTTGTTTTAACAAATCAGAATATGCCGCCCATCGAAGCGTTCGAGGACTCCAGTTCTTTTTACAGATGGCGTTCTTTATTTGTGCCGTTATTGACTAGCAAAGCTAGCATCATGCAGCACCATAAACCACCGTAGAACTACAAACCGACAGAATAAACAATATGTTTACATAAATATAACACATAAATCACAAATAAAGGTTACAAAGTCTACTAACCACTTTGCCTGCTTGTAGCTCCGAATGGGAGGGGAGAAAACAAGTTTTGCTTGCTGTTAGTCTCATATTAATCTGAACGTATTCAGCATATATATCAGCTTCCTTTCATATGTTAGAAAAAAAACGAGTGCACCCGTTATGCTAACCGGAAGTTGTCGAGAAAGGCAAGTGTACCTTTCAAAATAAGAGCACGAGCTCCGGTTTCATCAAAAATAAAAAGAAGCATTTTACAATGATGTTTTCACAGCATTCACACTCCCACCAATCACACAAAGTGATTCATTTAAACTATATACAATAACTTGTTAAACAAAAAAAAAAAACTACCAACAGTAAACAAAGGCACCTTCTTAAGATAACCCTTTACTCTGCTTCAAGTAATAGCACTGTTTTATGTATGGCTCTTTCTAAATAAAGTGGCTGGGATGTGCGCTTGCCTCTGTTGTCCAAAAATGTGTTACTAACAGCTTGACCTTTCTAACCCTGTTGTCTGCAGCTGGGAAGACTTCCACCACCCTTGCCAACTTCCACTGGTTTCTTGGCAGGTTGTCATCCAACAGCAAGACAATGTCATTTACTTTAGCATTCCGTCTCTCAGTAGTCCATTTTCTTCTTTGTTGTAAATTGAGCAAATACTCCCTTTTCCACCTGGTCCAGAACTCATTTGATAGAAACTGAACCCTCCTCCATCTATTCTGAAGATATAAATCTTCCTTCACAAACTCACCAGGCGGGGGCATGATGACTGAAGATTTCATTGTGAGGATATGATTGGGGGTCAGAGGTTCCGGGCCTGATGGATCATTGAGATGGACAGTGGTCAAAGGTCGACTATTCACTATAGCCATCACCTCATATAAGTATGTCCTCAGTGATGAGCTGTCAAGTCGACTTGCAGATTGGTCGAGGATAGAGGTGAGGATACTCCTTACAGTGCGGATCTGCCTCTCCCAGACGCCGCCCATGTGACTGGAAGCAGGAGGATTCATCACAAAGCTGCACCCAAGTTCTTTCACATGTTCCTCTGGTAGTCCTTTCATCATGTTTTGGAACTCATTTTTTGCACCTACAAAATTGGTACCTTGATCTCTTTGAAGTTGTCTCACATTGCCTCTTATTGCAATGAAACATCGCAATGCATTCAGGAAGGCGTCAGAAGAAAGGTCATCCAATACTTCTAAGTGGATGGCTCTTGAGCACATACATGTAAATATGAGCCCATATTTCTTTAGCTCTTTCCTTCCTTCTCTGACGTAGAATGGACCAAAACAGACCATTCCACTGTACGTGAACGGAGGTGTACTTTCCATTCTCTCAGGGGGAAGATCGGCCATTTTTTGTTCTTGGTTAGACCTTCTGAACTTCCTGCACTTTACGCACTTAAAGATAAAGGAAGAGACTTCACCATTGCACCCAAGGATCCAGAAGCCATTCGCACGAACTTCATTGATTGTCATTCCACGACCTTGATGACACACCTTCTCATGACAGTGCTTGAGTATGAGACGAGAGACATGATGTCCTTTAAGAAGAATGGCTGGGTGTCTGACATGTGGATGAAGTGCGGCTTGGGTCAATCGTCCTCCCACCCTCAAGATACCCATTCTGTCCAAGAATGGGCTTAGCCTTTGGAGACAAGTTGACTTGTTCCCTTTGACTTCTTCCTCTTGGCTTAGTGCGTTGATCTGGTAGTGTCCGTCCTGCTTCTGATTTATACTTTCTTTCAGTATTGCAAGGGACCGCAAGTCTTCTTGTGATATTGGAGCTTCTCCACCCTTTCTTTCAGAGAAGTCTGACTCAAAAACCTTTATCATGTCTGATGGGGAGATAACTTCTTTAACTTGGGTTCTAGCAGAAAAGTGGACTTCTGACTTGAGTTCAGAGGAAGGCATTGTAAGTGGTATGACTTGCTTAGCAATGATATGGTGACTTACACCTATTTCATCTTCATAATCATTGATGGTACTGTTGTACCCGACAATGCTCCAACCCAGCACAGACTTGAGTGTAAAGGGTTGATTTCCACTTCCATGGATGACTTCTCTTGGAGCCAGAGCCTGAGAACAGGTATAACCGATTAGCAAACCTACCTCACAATCTAATTCTTGCGACATCTCCTCTGCAAGATGTTCTAAGTGAGGCCAGGACATTGCGGTTTCACTTGTGGGAATATGAGCTCTGTTAGCCGGTATATACTCCCTGGTGTAGCTTACTGGAAGCTTGATCTTAACTTCAGATTTCAAGCCTCTCACTTCCAGACCAGTCACCCTTTCACTGGATACAACCTTTGTTCTTGATGTTATTGTTGACACCTTGAGCTTTACTGGATTTTTCTTGGCATCCAGTGTGTCGGCTACATCCTTCAAGATGAACGTAGTGTCGCTCTGAGAATCGAGCAGAGCGTACACTAGTATTTCCTTGTCTGGTTGAGTCAATGAGGACACATAGACTGGAACAATTGGTGAAGTGAGAGTTCCGCCCCTTTCTTGAATAATCCTTAGAGAAGTAGCTCCATCTGACTCAAGTGTTTGCTTTGGTTTAAAACTCTTGTCTTTGTCTTGGTTGTTTACCCTTGGTTGATCTTGTTCAGACCCATCCTTGTCATTTTCAGTTGAATGAGTTTGTTTTGGATTAGTTTCTTGCTTCTGTTCCCTTTTTTCACGATTTTGATGTAAGCACGTTGGGTGAGGTTTTTTACACGTGTCACATGTACTTCTAGACTTACAGACCTTGGAGTGATGTCCATTCTCAAGGCAACCAAAACAGAGTTTCTCTTCCCGTACAAACTTGACTCTATCATCAAGTGGTTTTTCGATGAACTTGCAACATTTATGGAGAGTGTGATGTGGCCTTTTGCAGTAAAGACACTTCTTATCTACTTTCACTTGTGTTTGTAGTGAATGTCTTAGCACCAACTTTATCTTTTGGAGATCCTCTTATGTCTTGCTCGCTTGACCTTGATTTCTCTCCCTTTAGATTCATAGCCTGCCAAGATGTAACAGGGTGGCAAGCAATGCGAGCCTCTTTGTTGAGGAATGAGACGAAGTACTTAAAGTCAGGAAATGCACCGATTTCATCCTGGAAAGTAACGACTGCTCTGTTCCACCGTGAGCTCAACCAGTCTGGTAGTTTTTGTGCTATTTTTTGATTTTCCATACAGTCATTCAGAACTTGTAATCCTTGTACATATGGCATGGCTGATTCCACGCTGCTCAGAAAATCTGCAAACTCACGGAGCTCCACAGTTTCCTTTGGGCCAATTTTGCGCCATGAATGTATTTTATCACGATATGCCTTGCCAATCAGGAAAGGATTGCCAAACTTGTCTTCGAGCACGTTCCAGGCAGCATTATAAGCTGTTTCTGAACCAACCAGAAAATGACCTTCTATAGCTCTTTTTGCTGCACCGCCAACATACTTGCGTAAGAAGAACAGTTTTTCTTGGTTTGGAAGGTTTTTCTGATTAATTAAAGTGGAAAAAGAAAGTTTCCAATCAGTGCACTTCAGGGGGTCTCCAGTGAAAACAGCAGGTTTAGGAATTGGGATTCGATTTGCAGTGATAGCTTCCGCTAATGTTTTAACCAATTCATTGGTTGTGTCATTTGGGTTGTTTGATGTAACTGTTAGAATGGGATTGGGCTGATAGTTCACAGTTGGTTTATTAAATGAAGATGCTTGTGGCACAGATACTGAGGTATAGTTTGGTGAATGAGGAGTAAAGCTTTTAGTGACTGTAACCTGGTATGGTTGTTGAGCTACAGATTGGTTTGCTGGAAGGATTTGAGGATGCCTTTCTTGTGAGCTAAGAGGTTGAGAAAGTGCTGGATTTTGTGGTAGAGGAGGTGGCAACAGATGATCTTCTTCATCGTCACTATGAACAATTTCAGAATACACTTTCAGCCTTGCCTTTGCTGCATTAAGCTTTTTAAGTTCCTCTAATCGTTCAACTTCTTTCTTCTTCTCCTCAACCTTCATCTTTCTAGCTGCACTTTCTGCAATAAACTGAGCTCTTTTCCTTGCATTCTCAGCCTCATTTTCAGCTTTCTGCCTTATTTCCTCTGCTTCTTTTTCAGCCGCCAACACTTGATCTGCCTGCTCAAGTCTCCAGATTTCTTTTTCACAGTCACGTTGAGCTTTCATTATTTTTAGGACTTCCTCTGTGGCAGCTGCTTCTGCTGCAGCTTGTCTAGCATCTTGTGACCTGTACGAATACTCCTTTGAATGTCTGGTCTTTCCTGAAGATAAAGAGACATTAGATGTTGTAGCTTCAAACACAGACTCTGCATCGGGCCAGGATGATACTTCTGTACCATCACTGATGAGAAACTTCTGTGCCTTTTTATTTGCAACCTTGGTGAGCGATTGGCAGGTATCGTTGATTCTGCGGATTTCTGAATCTGGATGATCTGGATGTACAGTATCTCTTATTTTTAGATAAATATTATCTATCTCAACTTGGTTTGTATTTATTTTACTCATGATCTCCGTTAGCTCAGAATCATCATTGTACTTTATGGCCTTTTTCAGTCCATTTATTTTGTGCTTCCACCGCTCATAAGCTCTGTTGAACTGTGCCTTCAGATCCTTCAGTCGATCATCTGCTAAAGCTTGTCCTTTTTCAGTGAGCGTTCGCATGCGTTCACTTTTCCTAATGCATGCAGAATGTGGGAGATCTTTAGTTTGAGACAGTGAGTCTAGTGCAGTTGATGTGACCGTCTCACTAGTAGCTTGCTTATGTGACTCAACCTGAGCTTGCATTTCCTTTGTAGTTGCTTCTACTTGCTGATTAATATCAGCTTTCTCTTGTGAAGTACATATATTTTCAATATCACCCCTTTGTGACATACTGACTGTGTACTTTTAAGCCTATAAATGTACTAGAGTTGTAAACTAAAGGAATAAAATGAATTTCAGTAAACAGATAAAGGTTGATCAATTTTCTATCATTAACTTGAGCTTAACTTGTGACTAAACTCTTATGTAAACAACTTAAAATAAATGTTAACAGCACATTTGGCAGAAACACAAATAAGAATCTCCTGTGATACAATTACCAGCAACCTCCACACAATCTTAATGCAAACACAATGCAATTATATGCATAACCTAGAGAATAAACCCTTAATAATATTATTTATTTATTATATATATATATTTTTTTTCTAATCAAATTACTTGAGTGGATTTGCCTATAAAGTTACTTAGCTCTTGCAGTGTAACCAAGTGGAAGGGAAGCTTCGCTGCTCCTTTAAGATGCACACGAGGGAATGTGTGATGAAAAGTTCGTGGCAGTTCTGGATCTTTCTGCTACTTCTAACCCGTTTACTTTAACGTGTCCACCTTTTAAGCTTTGTCCATACTGCTCCTTTAATCTTCTCAACACAACGTTCACCAGATGACACGATGCATCTTCAACTGCAGACTGCTCCTCTACCCGACGTCCTCAACGGTTTGGCACACTTCGCTCTTCATATGGAGTCTTCACCTTTTCTTTGCGTGGTGAAGTGTTCTACTATGCTGCCCATCGAAGCATGCGAGGACTCCAGTTCTTTTTACAGATGGCGTTCTTTATTTGTGCCGTTATTGACTAGCAAAGCTAGCATCATGCAGCACCATAAACCACCGTAGAACTACAAACCGACAGAATAAACAATATGTTTACATAAATATAACACATAAATCACAAATAAAGGTTACAAAGTCTACTAACCACTTTGCCTGCTTGTAGCTCCGAATGGGAGGGGAGAAAACAAGTTTTGCTTGCTGTTAGTCTCTTATATTAATCTGAACGTATTCAGCATATATATCAGCTTCCTTTCATACGTTAGAAAAAAAATGAGTGCACCCGTTATGCTAACCGGAAGTTGTCGAGAAAGGCAAGTGTACCTTTCAAAATAAGAGCACGAGCTCTGGTTTCATCAAAAATAAAAAGAAGCATTTTACAATGATGTTTTCACAGCATTCACACAGAATAAGATGTCACTAACCCAATAATCAATGAACACGAATTATGAATCAATACGAGGATTTTAGCTTAACAATAACCCAAACACCAAAATCTACTTTATCCTGTGTGCCTAGCTTTATTAAGATAACCATAACAGGTGCAAGAAACTTTAACACGAGTTGATAGCAATTATCAGATACCAGCCAACTCAGTCCATCCGTTGTATTTCAGGAAGTTGCTAGAGGGGGAAAATTGATGTTATTGGTAGCTCTAACTGTGACAGAGCTGAGGTGAAAGGCCTTGTCCGTGGACTGGAAACTGTAGTTTGAGCTAAACAATGTCTTCCATAGAATGGTGTTGCCCTTTCGTCGAGATGAAACAGTAGGGTCATCACGGACCCAGACTCTCTTTCTTCAGCTCAAATGTCCTCGTAAGGACGCCCATCTTCAAGCAACGTGAAGTGGGGGGTAGAGAGCCAACCTGCACTTTGGGCCACACCAGTTGTGTGGCAGGAGAGAGAGAGAGACATTCTGAGAGATGGTGAGGGGATGTCTTTCGGACAGGGAGCCATGAAACCAGATGGGAGATTTGGGGTACTGGATACATCGTTGGAGGCAGGTCACAGTGTCATGTGGACGACCCAGGATGGGTCTCAAACACCAGGTGTTGTTTCCTTTGTTCCTCCCAACTGCTGCTATTTCCTCTCGTTCCATCAGATGCTGAGGGGCAGTTTCAGAGCAAAGTGCGATCCCCCACCATCAGCAGCGACATGGTGGATTGACCCTGCAAGCTTAAGGCAGATTGTTTACTTATCTGCCGTCCTCGGCGAGCCTGCATGCGTTCCATCCGATGATGTAGTGGCCCTCTCAGCAGTATGAGCAGTGGGAGGGATGAGATGAGTGACCTTGACACCTCATTTTGGTAGTATCACGTGCAACAGGACCCCAAACTCCTTGGTTCTATGGCCTGCGGTGAGAAAGTGCAAAAGGGTCATTGTGGCTTTTTGACATCTTCAGCAACAACCATTCAGTATACAGTCCAGTTTGGATTAATGGGGCCAAAATTCACCTGAAATTTATCATCATCATCCCTAAGCTGGAATCAACTCATATAGTTATCAGCAAACTATACTAAAGTGCATTCATCAATTCATGTTCCATGATGTATTAAACCACCCTACACCACTTATAGGCAAAACAAAACATTTAAACAACAGTCATAGTAAAAGAAAAGATGTAAATACATCACTCCAGGAGTTAGAAAACCAAACTGAATAAACTCAAACAACAGTAACTAATTATAACATATAAATCATTAGATTTGAAAAGACTGTCTCAGCAAAAGAAAATTAACAGAGCTTTAACAATTAACCCTAAGATATAACATTTCTGTCTCTTTTGTCCTTTACTGATAAAGATCTGAGACAAACCTTTGTTGGCTCAGAGCCAGAAAACACTTATCTGATCAACTGTTCAGCATGACAGGTTTGACACCTTCCTTCAGAAATACCTCTCCTGACCAGTTGAACTGGTTAGACGTCTCCCAGCAACAGCAGATTTTTATAACAAAAGGAAAAACAAATCCAATGAAGATTTAACAGAATATCAGGGAAAATTTGCACTCCCAGAAAGTAAAAAGTAAAGATAAACCCAATATACAATTAACTGCAATTAAAAGAACATAGGATGGAGTCAGAGTACTTTAAACCAAGCTTTTCATATGTCTCATGCACTGCATTATGCAGAATTATATCGCTCCCTTCTTCCAGTACCTCTAGATTCATACTTCCTCATACATGCACAGACAGACAGACAGACAGACAGAACCGACAGAACAGAACCGGTTCAAAACTTCCAAAAACTCAGATATGCACACACACTGATGCTCAGAACTGCAGTTAAGCCTTACACACACACACACACACATGCAAATATCCACTGAATCAAAGCTCACAGCTGGGGTTTTAACACTTTAGCACAGCTTTTCACAGACGCCCGATGTCCGTGATGCAACAGCCGACATCAATATTTCAAATACCAGCAACGAACGATAACAACACCACAGGACTACAGTTATCAGTCCTGCACAATCCGAAATGAGACGCAACCCACAAACCCACGAACTGACAAAGGGTGAATTTTTAGAACGTTTTGGATTCCTTTAGCCAATTATAACGATGATTAACACGGGTACCTTTCTGCACCATGGAAATATTTAACAATACAATCGTCAGTGAGTTTACATAGTGGTTCGCACATCCAATCCCATTAAAACCCACATTCCCGTTCTTTATTCGTCGTGGTGGGATGTCATGCGTACGCACATGCAGACTGGATTACAACCTCAGTCGCAGTTCCTATTTTCCATTTCACTGAGGCAAACGGAGTCCAGGACAAGATCCGGCTGCTCTCACACCAGCTTTCAGCCGGGGCTCAAAACGTCTTTCGAGCGTGGATGGCAAAAAAATCACTACCAGTGTAAACCACACTGACAAATAGTTATAAAAATAAAGGGTGCAACTTAATTTAGGTACTTACTTGGCATTCCTCCTCCTGGTAGAGCGAGAGCCGTAGGCGGAAGCTCGCCTGCGGAGCAGCCGGCCGGAGAGCAATTCAGCTGGCCGGACTTTAATGAGGAAGTGGCCATGCAGCTCCCCGAAGGCGATCTCCCACCGGAAGGCATCTGCTATCCTGCTCGAAGGACCATTAACTGTTAGGTATTTTTATATGTGCCACCTGAAATATCACACCTTACATAATTAGAAATTGAGGAAAGAGGGAGAAGGCCCAAACTCCCTCCGGAACTTTCCATCGTCTCTCTCCCATATTACCTTAAAGGACGACACACAGAGAGAGAGAGAGTGTAGATTGATTATTCGTAATTTCCATGACCCTGAATCAAAATGCGAGAGCTGGGCGCAGAAAGCCAGTCCATGGAGCCAAACGGAGCCTCGCCACCACTCAGCTCACAGACAAAGCACTCAGCTCACCAGCTCTGCATGCCCGCATTCTCCACCAATATAATGGGTAATTTAATTTACTGTTCTTATATTACCTCAAAGAAAGTCAGAACACACACATAGGGATTGGATTCTTAATTTGGTAAATTGTAACAAACCTTTAAACAGACAACAAACTCTGCAAAGTGTGACACTCTGCAGAGGGTGAGAGAGAATCAGACCATACAACACGGAAGCCATTTTCCTCTCACAAAGTCCCAAAGATTGTGGAGTCAATTTATTGAATACATAAAACACACCCACAATTTATGAACCACCCTTCTTTGCCATTAGGAAGTTTACAAAAACCACATGAGAAGTTTCTAGTAATGTGAAATTCCCTGTCTGACCAGCTTGCTTTAACTAATGGAAAACCCCTCCAGCCGAAAGGTGTTTTCTGAAAACACCCAAACGTAAAAACAAGTAAGGTCAGGGTTTTTTCCCAACACATTTAACAAAGGAAAAGATTTCACAACAAAGATGAACAATTAAAAATACCTATCACCTGCCATCATACATTAGACCTTGTGCTGACTTATGGCACAGAGTGTCAGGAAATAACAATCTTTCCACATAATCCAGTCCTCTCGGACCACTTTCTGATAACCTTTGAGTTTTTTATAACTGACTTTTCGAGACATGCAAGTAAATTTCACTATAGTCTGTCTCTATCTGACAACGCTGTTGCATCTTTTAAATTAACTGTTCCATCCTTACTGTCCTCAGCATCTCAGGGGAACGTGTCAGAGGGCAATATTTTCATTTCTAGCCCCTCACAAATTGATGCCTTAGTTCATAATGTTACTTCCTCTTTACATGTGGCATTAGATGATGTTGCCCCTTTAAAAAAGAAAGTAATTAGGGACAGGAAGTTGGCTCCCTGGTTTAGTTCACATTTACGAGCTTTAAAACAAAACTCTAGATAATTGGACAGAACATGGCACTCTACGCACCAGGAGTCCTTCTTATCCAGGAAAAATAGTTTTGTGCTTTATAAAAATAAGCTTCGACAAACTAGAACTGCTTATTTCTCAGTGTTAATTGAGGAAAATAAGAATAATCCTAAATTTCTTTTCAGTACAGTTGCCAAACTTACACAGAATCATAGCTCTGAACCATCTATTTCCTTAGCCCTCAGCAGTAATGACTTTATGGGATTTTTTTACAAGTAAAATTAATTCTATTAGAAATAAAATCTGTAGCATCCTCCCTAAAGCGATTTCTTCTTCCTCAGTAAGTGAGGCAGCATCAGAGGTGACTGTAGAACCTCATCTGTGCTTGAACCGTTTTGATTCAGTTGAGCTTTTGGAGTTATCAAAAAATTTATCTTCATCTAAACCTTCAACTTGCATTTTAGATCCAATCCCAACCAAATTATTTAAAGATGCATTTCCTTTGGTTACTGCCCCATTCTAGATATAATGAATCTATCCTTAGTAAATGGATATGTACCACAGGATTTTAAGGTTGCTGTAATCACACCTTCACTTAAGAAGCCTTCTCTGGATACAGATGGCCCAATGATTTATAGACCAATATCTAACCTTCCATTTTTATCCAAAGTCCTGGAGAAAATAGTGGCCATCCAAGTATGTGAGCATTTAAACACTAATGATCTGATTGAATTTCAGTCTGGTTTTAGAGAGTATCACAGCACTGAAACTGCGTTTGTGAGAGTTATAATGATATTCTCATGGCCTCAGATAAGAATCTTGTGTCTGTTCTAGTCTTGTTAGATCTCAGTGCTGCCTTTGACACAGTAGATCACAATGTTCCTTTAGAAAGACTTGAACATGTTGTAGGGATCAAACGAACAGCGCTAGGCTGGTTTAAATCCTACCTGTCTGATATATTTCATTTTGTAAATGGACATGGCAAATCTTCTTCATACTCCAGGGTTACTTGTGGAATACCACAGGGTTTAGTGCTTGGACCAATTCTTTTTACTATATATATTCTCCCAATTGGTAAAATCATTAGACAGCATGGGATAAACTTCCACTGTTATGCTGACGATACTCAGTTATATTTATCCATTAACCCTGATGAACCTAATCGGTTGGGTAGATTAGAGGCTTGTCTTGAAGACATGAAAAATTGGATGACTCTAAACTTTTTGCTTTTAAATCAAGACAAGATGGAAGTTCTCATCTTTGGACCAGAAATCCAGAAAAGGAAATTGCTTAGTCAATCACCTGACCTGAATGGCATTACATTAATCTCCAAGAACAAAGTAAGGAACCTTGGAATTATCTTCGACCAGGACATGTCATTCAAATCCCAAGTTAAACAGGTTTGTAGGATTTCCTTTTTCCACCTTCGGAATACTGCTAAGATTAGAAGCATCCTTTCCAGGAGTGGTGCTGAAAAACGAGTTCATGCATTTATAGATCAAGACTGGATTACTGTAATTCATCACTCTCAGGAAGTCCACGGAATGTAGTTAAAAGTCTTCAGCTTGTCCAAAATGCTGCAGCTAGAGGTCTGATGAGAATTAAAAAGAGAGATCATATCTCTCCTGTCTTAGCTTCCCTACATTGGCTACCTGTTAAATTCAGAATGGATTTTAAGATCCTTCTTCTCACATATAAAGCTCTTAATAATCAAGCTTAATCATATATCAGTTATCTGATTGTTCCATGCGTTCCTAACCGAGCACTTCGCTCTCAGACTGCAGGTTTACTGGTGGTTCCCAGAATATCTAAAATAAGGATGGGAGGCAGATCTTTTAGTTATCAGGCTCCTCTCCTGTGGAACCAGCTCCCAGCTTTAGTCCGTGAGGCAGACACCTTGTCTACTTTTAAGACTAGGCTTAAAACATTTTTATTTGATAGGGCTTATGGTTAAAATCTGATGTTAGCCTAGATCTGGACAAGTGGGGGAGTAGAGGGAGGTAGAGTGTACAGTCGGTAAAGACGACTCTCCCTTTGCCTGCCTCCAACATGCCTCCATCTAAAAAAGCTAGGTCATCCAGAGTTATCTCTGTAGTTATGCTGCTATAGGCTTAGACTGCTGGAGGATACACTGACCACTTTTCACACTCTACTACTTTCTTCTACAATCTACTCTTTAACTGTATTATTTCCTGCAATTTCAGCTGTTAACTTTATTTTTTCTCTAAGTGTTTTTCACCTGTTTAATTATAGATTCACTAGGATAAATACAATAAAGTGTATCTCTTGCCAAATAGAATATTTACTAAGAAATCACAATGTAACCATAGACACATTGCTTGGTGTGTGTGTGTGTGTGTGTGTGTGTGTGTTTGTGTGTGTGTGTGTGTGTGTGTGTGTGTGTGTGTGTGTGTGTGTGTGTGTGTGTGTGTGTGTGTGTGTGTGTGTGTGTGTGTTTTAGCTTATCTTCTCCAATACAGACCGTGATGTGAGCAAAATTTTACAGTAACTTTACCAAACACTTCAAAACCTTAAACCCGCTTCACAAAACTCAAGGAAAAACAAAAGATCAATCACAAATGAAATATCTAATAGTTTGTCAGCCTGGCCATAGCATAAAAGTTAAGATATTAAACAATGACAAAAACAAAACGGCTTACTCTTAAGATGATCCGATGGCGTGTTTTGGTACGTAGGAGAGACCGTATTTTACTTTGAAACAATCACGCGGTTGATCGCTTGTTCGTACTTATTAGAGAGAGAACGGGAGAGAAAGAGAAAAGGAGAGAGAAAAAGAGAAAATCTTCTCTGAACGAATCCCAAGGCATCCCTCATCGTTCGCGCTGAGCAGATTTGATGGTTTTCCGCTGCTTTTCAGCCGTCAGGCCTCGTGCCCACACATGGGTAGAACAAAGGCATCTCCTCTCCAAACCAGAAGAACTCCTGGACAAAAGAGAGTTAAGTTTCTTTCTGCGCTGGGCTTTAGACTCAGCAGGCGGACCCTGGGTCCAGGGTTCGATGTCGCTTTGGTGACGTCATCACATTGCTTCTGGCTAGAGGATCATGGGAAATGAAGTCACTTTTGGCGCTTCCTTTATTTCCTGCTTTTCAATGAGTGCAGATGACAGTTTTTTTTTTGGGGGAGTAATTACTGCGTTGCAATTTCTCATGAGGGCAGAACCTCAACGCTGCTTATACTGAGCCAGGATCCTTTGGAGGTTTCTTCCTGTTAAAAGGGAGTTTTCCTCTCCACTGTCGCTAAATGCTTGCTTAGTATGAGGATTGCTGTAAAGTCACTGACACCAGTCAGTGACTTGATGCAATTTGCTGGGTTCCTTATATAGGAACGTTTTTTCTATTTGGCTTAATGAACTGACCTGGATTGGAATGTTTATTATATGAAGTGCCTTGAGATGACTCTTGCCGTGATTTGATGCTATATAAATAAAATTGAATTGAATTGAATTGAATATGTAGGGGGCTGTTGTATGTATGTTTGTTATAATGCTTGTTGGAGCTATTTATACTTTGTGTTAGTTTTGTGTATTTTCTTCAAATTTGTGATTAGTTTTAAAAAAAAACATTGAACTTTATTTTGGTAACATACCTTCATTTTCTTTCTGCAAGTAGTTCATCTCTACCTTCAGTCCAGCCAGCGAGGCGCTCATCTCTCTCAGCACATCACTGATGTCCTGTCTACATGTTTGTTGGTGCTCTGAGGGATTTCCTGCTTCTACATGTGAACCTGCTGGCTTCAAATCTGAATATTTCTTAGGGTTAGGTTGTTGTTGAAGCTCAGCCTCAGTAAGAGAGCAGATTAACAACAACAGTGTAAAAATCACTGTTACATCCATTTTCTCTTTCAAGCTCTGCAGATCAGCTTTGTGCTTTCTTTGTGAACTCCTGTCTTAAATGCAGCTTTTGTTTGCCGTGCTTACATATTACTGTGATACTCCAAGATAAAAGGACTTGGGACTTTGTACTTGTTTGTTTAATAAATAAATGCTGTTTTTTTTATACATGATGCATGATTTCTGTCGTTCTCAACATCCAAATAAACAAATGTCATGTAAAAAATTAGGCTTTGGTAAATGGCCTGCATTTGTATAGCGCCTTCCTTGGGTTCTACAATCCCCCAAGGTGCTTTACAACACAATCAGTCATTTACTCATTCACACACACAGTCACACACTGGTGGAAATGAGCTATGATGTAGCCACAGCTACCCTGAGGTGCACTGACAGAGGCGAGGCTGCACAAGTGCCACCAGTCCCTCTGACCACCACCAGCAGGAAACGTGAGTTAAGTGTCTTGCCCAAAGACACAACAGCAGAATTCTCTCAGTGCCAGAATCGAACCTGCAACCTTCAGATTACTGGACAACCCACTCTCCTTCCTGACTTATACTACTGTCTCTATTGCATTGTCCATTTCAGTTCATTAAAAACATTCAAAATGTTTTTGATTTATTAAACAACTGATATTGCTCCTATTTCAATTAAATACATGGCATAAAAATTACAACTTATTAGTCAAAATTAAATATGCTAAAACAAAACTTCAAAATTTGAGGAAGTCACCACTTTTAACCAGTATTTGTACTGTACAGTATTGTTTTACTCTTCTCTGCACTCATGAGTGAAGCCAGCTAGTCAGGATAATGCAGATAGCTGCAGCTCAGCCAGTGAGGATGGAGAGGGCCACAGCAAACAGGAATAAAGAAGATAGGACTTGATTTCTGGATTCACACGCTCTGGTCTGTTGCTGGCTGCAGTCTGGAGCAGACCTTATCTAACTTTGAAACCTGTAAGTATTTTTGGCAGTAAGCTCCTGGGTCTAAGACATTTGGCACAAGCCTGGATTTAAGTAAAGTAGATAATAGAAATAAGTATCTCGGGGTCGTGTTCAGGAATGGGTGAAAAATGGAGCGTGAGATCAATAGGCGGATTGGTGCTGCATCTGCAGTGATGCGGGCGTTGCACCAATCTATCATCATCATCATCATCATCTTAATTTATAAAGCATTTTCCAACTGACAGGAGGTGAACTAAAGTGCTGAACATGCACATCACTGACCCATACAATGGCAGACAAATTGCAAGGAATGTTAGTAAAAGAACAAGATGAAATAAGTAAAATACAACTGGATAAAATTAGCTAAAATATCTAAAAATATGGCTAGCTCACGTGCTGAGGGAATGCCACTGTATAAAAGTGAGTCTTCATCCAACTCTTAAAAACCGGCAGTGATGATGCTTGTCTGTGAGTGGAAGGCTATTCTATGGCTTGGAGGGCTAAAACTGAGAAAGCCCTGCGTCCTCTAGTAAAGCGTTTTACTCTTGGAACAACTAGTAAGTCTTGCTGTGATGACAAGCGCACAGGATGGTTTCTATCGGGTTAGTAACTCAGACAGATAACTTGGAGCACATTCCTGCAGAGATTTAAAAACAAAAACAAATATCTTGAACTGAAATCTGAAAGATACTGGAAGTTAATGTAGATTGGCTAAGACAGGTGGGATGTGTTCCCACTTTCTGGTGTCGGTCAGGAAACTAGCAGCAATGAATCAACTTTTATTTGTTCCATTCTTTGTGTTCTCAGAATTCTTGGGTCCTTGGAACAGATGTTATAATGTCCTTCTGTAAAAGCAATAAGCTGAGGTGTATTTTTTAACTCCATTTAAACAAACATGACATGAATGATGACAAATATAAGCATAAATTAAAGAGAAAACATCCTATGAAATTCCAAAGATTATCTTATCATGTACTGTGATATAATGAAAAGCAATACCTCTTTTTTTATTTAATTATTTTTTACTAAGCACGCCCCTGCCCTGCAGAGCTCCGTGCAATAGGAAACTGAGCGCTGACCAGAACTTACCAATAGCGTTAGACTACCGCTTAGATCAGGGGCGTCAAAGATGCGGCCCGCGGGCCGGATCCGGCCTGCAAGCGGGTTATATTCGGCCTGCGAGATGGTTGTGTAAACTTTATTTTCACACTTTACAATGTAGAGTGAAAATAAACTTATCTTTGTGAGCAAGTTTCCTCTGTAATGAGTATAAATAAAACAAAGCTGCGCTCAAGGCTCACACAAGAACTTGAATCACATCCTGAAGTTGGCTGCCACTCAGGATGTGACTTCTGATATTGATGTGCTGGTGAAAGCTAAAAGATGTAAAGTAAAATGAGTCAAATATATTTTAAGTGCTGCATAAAACTGATCTAGCCATGTGATCTGTAAGCTCTTTGAATCACTAAGGAATGTTTTTTTTATTTATTATTTTTTTGTTTTGTTTTTTCAATTTTTCAAGTACACTTCAGGTGTTGTACTTGTACTATTTTGGATACACTGTCCTCAGGCTCCAGCCTTGTTTTATATTGATTGTATTAAAACAAAGAAAACAATCTGAAGTTGTTTTTAATTTACCAGTCCGGCCCACTTGGGACTAGATTTCCCTCAATGTGGCCCCTGAGCTAAAATGAGTTTGACACCCATGGCTTAGATGCTTCAAATTTAAGGAAGTACCTCGGCTGATGCAGAGTTGATGACCTTTTCATGGACAAGTAAGTCTTTAAAATACAAATATAAGACATCACAACATGACGTGAGAACAATACTTGTAAAATAACAAGTTTTAGCTCTGTTTGTCGGCTACAGAAGCACATTTATAAACAAGAAACGTGAAGTTGCCATCTTAAAAAAAACAGAGCGACAGACTTTTTGGGTGATATGCTTGTCAGCAACTAGATGGTGCCATCGGATAAGAGAAATACTCCGGAAAGAGACTTTAAATCTAAGCAAAATAAACAAATAATTCCAAATTAATTAAACAAAAGGGATTTGGGATGTATTTAATTTTGTTATGAGTGTGCAGTTTACTTAAATGAGATTTTTACTTTGTGCAAACAAGCACAAGGGTATAAAACATGTTAATTTCTATGAATTGAGCAGCAGATGAGCATCAGTTTCTATGGAACTAAATAAAATCTTTGCAAGGTAAAATAATTAATAAAATGGCAAGTTGAGCTGATTTAATTTGCTACTAATTTGTCTGGTTTAGATCAAACAGACTAGTTCATCAGAAAAGTGGCATTGGGCTGTCACATTGAGTGTAGGTGGTTGGACCCAAGATGCAGAAATCCCCAGAAAGACTCAATGCAGGAGAGGTCCTGCGAAAATAATTCCTTTATTAAAGGAGGACATGCCGATATCCAAGGCAAAAAATAAGAATAACTTTCAAAAACTCACTGAAAACTCAAAAACAAACTAAAGCTCACACAAGAGCACAGACTCGGGAAACTCGAGAGGGGTCAGCCAGCCAGCGAGGCGCTCATCTCTCTCAGTGCAGCATTGATGTCCTGTGTACATGTTTGTTGGTGCTCTGAGGGATCTCCTGCATCAACATGTGAACCAGCTGGCTTCAAATATGAATTTGTTTCATTGTCAGGTTGTAGGTGAAGCTGAGCCTCAGTTAGTGAACAGATTAACAACAACATTGTAAAAAGAATATGCATCTTTGTCTTCAGTGTCAGCCTTCGCAGGTCAGCTTTGTGCCTTGTGTTAACCGGGTCTTAAATACAGCTTTTATTATCAGTAGTTAAATATTACCTGATTGGTTAGTTGCTTAGTAGTTGCAGCTTCGGTGGCTAGCGGGTAGTAACTCGCTAATATTTTTAATTTAATAATCATATACACAATTTAAAAAGTAAAAGGCTCGTTATATATTTATATTGAAACTAATACATACAAAATATTATGTTATCTCCCGTGTTACGTGAAGTTACGTCACCAGCGTGGAAGTTGTGGTCACGTAATGCGAGTCTGTTCCATTTAACTGTTTTCTTTGACCAAGGAAGGACAGTGTCCTTGTAAGCAAGGAGCATGGCCTCGCAAGGCAAGGCGCCTTGACATTGAGAAAAACCCAAGGTTTTATACACAGGAAAGGTGTTCAAGGAGACTGGGAGCAGGTGTGGCCAATGAACTGACTGAGGAGGTAAAATAAGCAGGAGGCTGAAACTAACATGATGAAAATGAACACAATTAACTAAGATGGACTAAAAGGTTGCAAAGGGAAACACAAACACTAAAAAAGCCTGAACTTAATTAAACTGAAGAACAAAAACCAGTGAGATACAAACTGGAGGGCTGGAGAATAAATCTAAGAAAACTAAAGATAAGTGAACTACTTAACCTGAAACTACAGAACTAGAGACACAGTAGGGCTGGGGAGAAAATATCTAAACAACATACACCAGAATAAACTAGAAACACTATCTAATCCAATCCACCTTTATTTGTGAAGCACTTTCGACCAAAGTGCTTCACACACAGATAAAAAACATAGCGACAAAACTAAAAACAATAAAAACATAGATAATATATTAAAACATATGAAAACATTGTAAAAGAAATTAAACTCAAGACTGCTTAAAAACAGGAGTGGATAAGAATAATCAGTCAGTGTTAAAAGCCAGTGAATAACAGTGAGTCTAGAGGAGGGACTTAAAAACGACCAGAGAAGATGCCTGTCTAATATTGTCTGAAAACTGGATATTTAAGAAATGAAAGAGACAAGAACTAGAATGAATCTAAATGACACAGCCAGGGAAGGAGACAAGAAGGGATGCAGGAGACGAGACGTGACATCTACACCCAAAAAAACAAACTCTGCCTATTGCTGCTTTTAATATGTTCATTTTGTTGTATCTACTTAATAAACTTGATTTTGCAAAGATTGGTAATGTGCTTGAGCAATTGTAATGTAATACAGTAATCCCTCGCTACTTTGCGGTTCGTTCATCGCGGATTCGCTGCTTCGCGGATTTTTTCTTTGGAGCATTTTTCAGGGGGAATTCGCAGATTCGCGGTATTTTTCACTGATTCGCGGTATTTTTCTATGTTTTTTTTCATCAAAACATGCACTCTTTGTAATAAAACTAAAAAAACCAAGTAAAAAAAACATTTTCTTGAGTTTTACCCACAAAAAGACAATGTGATCATACGATAATTCAATATAGTACTGTATGTCAGACAGGTCGACTGGATTCGGGAGCTGAGCTTGTAGGGAGCGTGGTTTCACAGACGCGGAAGTGATAGCGTCGGTGAAACGCCGGCTCATCTAGGAAACCCCCGAGCGTTCGAGCGTCAACAAAGTGACACGGAAATGCCGGGCTTTCCAGAAGTAAGTAAGATAACTAACTATGAGCTGATAGTTCGTTGGATTGATCAGTAGGTTGGAAACTCTGATCATGAATCTGAAGAAACGATGACTGAGTGGTGAGCTGGAAAGGCGACTTCCGTTTATAGCCGCGGTTTGTGACGTAGGTGCAACGTGGAGGGAATCCCCGCGAGGGGCATGCTGGGAGTCCCTACTTCGCGGATTTTCACCTATCGCGGCCAGGTCTGGAACGCATCTACCGCGATAAACGAGGGATTACTGTACTGTTAATTTCTGTTTCTACACAAAACCATTGAGCTATGTCAACAAAACATTGTTGAGTAAATTCAGAGTTTTGTCCCTCTTCTGATACCGTATTGCCCAACTTGATAGCCACATGAGCTGCCTGCCCAAACAAAGGCCAATGCGCATGTTCACCATCCATGGGCAAGGTGCATTGTGAGTAGCCGGTTTTCAGTTGATTATTTCTATTTTGGTGTGTTTTCATGTGTTTTGTTGGGGGTTTTACTGCTAGGGTTGGGTTTTGTTGGTTGTTTCAGTTAGTTGCTGATGTTATTTTGGGTTGGTAATGTAAAGGGTTAATTTACATGTTATTTAATGAACCATGAGATATGAGATTCCATAGAAAATATGAAATCAATCTTATGGATCTTTGGTACTTTGGTACGGAGAATGGTGTAGTGTGGAATGTTGTTCAGAACCAGCAAATCCAGAGAAACGATTAGTTCTGATGGGAGTGAAGGTGATGTCTTCGCACTAAGCTTTTATTCGGAGATTCATAAACACATAAGACGCCATTTTTGTCGCTCCACACATACCCTTAGAATGAGACCTCCGAACAGATCCAGACTGCCAGGTCCTCGAACCTCTTTTTCGGTACCGGAGCCAATGAAACAGCATCAGCAGTACGACAGACTAGTCTTTGGATTGTCTCCAGGTAAAAAGCGACAGTTGGTTGACTGTGTCAGATGGACCCGGAGGGTCAAAGAGTTCAGCTTTTATTCTAAAAGGAACCGTTGCTTGGTGAAAATATATGTAACTAACCTATAAGCTTCTTTTATATTTACCTTATAAGCTTCTTTTATATATTTACCCTTTAAGCTCATTTGTATTACTCTATGATATGTACACTTGCTCAGATACTCAAGGCCTCTACACAAAGATTTACAGCAGCATGTTCTGTTCTGCAACCTTGAAGGGAGTGAGCACATACCAGCTCCTCGGCACCGGTGAAATGTATCTTCATGTATCAGGATGCTCCTACTAATCTCAAGGATGCATGTTCTAGTGATGTATTAACTGTCCACTAACAAGGCTGTTATTCTTTACCTGTCATGATCATTGACGTATGTACATGGCAAACTGCGTATGTAACATTCCTGTAATCTTCAATAAAAATCAGCCGTTTTCAGCAGAACGGCGAGAGTCTGTCCGAAGCAACTGACAGGAGCAGATTGCGGGACCTGCTGTATGTTGCAAAGGCTCTCCCCCTCATGAGCGGTGAAAACAGTGGCTGGACATCTGATCATTTGTCTCCTCATTCTGCCAACTCAAAATGTGTTTAACTCCATCTTCTCCGTACCCGTGCTTGGTCTAACAGAAGAAAGACCAACAAATTTGGCGTCACGAACAGGATTTTTTCTTTTTGAAGAAAAAGGAGTTTTTGGAGGACAATTTGACCAACCGACCCAGTGAACGATCTTGGCACAGAACACCGCGGTGGAAAACAAGGTGAGCAGAACCTTATTTCTAAAAACTGCTCATTGGATTTATCCAAAGCCTTTGTGTCCAGAATCATAGTAGCTGTGGTCCTAAAAATAATAGTTGGAGAAGAAAGTGGAGACAAGTGCAGAAGAAATAAGAGATTTTTGTAATGGTTTAATGGTGAAATAAGATAAGGATTTTTACAATGGTTTAATGATAAATGAGATAAGGAAATAGTACAGAAGAAGGGTTGGAGGCCAAGGGTTATTAGAGAAGCCCTAAATTCCATTTTCCAGGTCGTGGCTGACCACACTATTTGCTGACGAGCGAATAGAAAATATAACGAGGTTATATTAAGCTAGGGTAGGGCCTTAGGGGTGGGAACCCTAAAATACTGCAGGTCAGGGACCTGGTTCGGGTTAAGGCCCTGGGAGGCTAAAGAGAGCTCCCTAAATTTTGAAGCACAGGTCAAGGACCTGGTTTAGGTTAAGGCCCTGGGAGGCTAAAGAGAGCTCCCTAAAGTTTAAAGTACAGGTCGAGGACCTGGTATGGGTTAAGGGCCTGGGAGGCTAAAGAGAGCTCCCTAAATTCGAAAGGTCGAGGACCTTTGCATGAGATGAGAAAAATGTTCTAAGGTAACTGTTTTTGCATAAAATGAGCAATGTTTTAAATATGACAAGCAGCCCAGTTGAAGCCACGAGAAATTAGGTTTTATTGAGAAAGTCAGCAGAAAAGGCGATGAAGGAAAAAGGGGTAGATGTTAACAGTAGAGGTAACTGGAGCAAGATTTGGGAAGTGAAGGCTGCAGAATCGAGAGAAAAAGGCACAGCTGTAGACAAGCTTCACTGTGTGTGTAAGCTGAGTTCAGCCTGTGTGTGTGAGGCGCAGCAAGAGGCTGCTTACGGCTCTGGATTGAAAGTGCAGCACTAGGAGAGTGCAGAATGCAGAGCAGAGTTTTGGGAGCTCCGTGTGTGTGTGTGTGTGTACAGCGCTGGATGTGTGTGTGAAGGCCTGATGCGGTACCAGAAAATAAATAAATAAGATAAATAAGAGCTTTAAAAAGTTGCAACTCTTATATGTAAATTACACTGCAGTGCTAAAATTAATGTTTGGAGCTACGCAAAATTCAGATTCTGCAACCCTGTTCTGATCAGTCTTTGAACAGAACACCATAAGTTAATAAATAAAAGGTTTTTAAAGTAACATATGTATATGTATGTGTGTATGTATGTATATGTGTATACACATATATACATATGTAGTGTAGAAGCGTGATAATCATTTGTGTGCGGGGCAGCATGTGAGGGACCCCGATCTGGGGGTTAAGTGGCCTGGAGATAAAAAAGGGAAAAAAAAAAAAAAAAAACCAATAAGAAATGCAAGTAAGGTTGTATATGACAGCTTTATTTCAGAAATATATGGATATACATATACATAAAGTCAGATAGCTGCTAAACAGTAAAATCAAAACAGATCTGCAGAAAATAAATATATAAACTATTCCTCAGAGCGCTCTCAAAAAAATTGCAATTGGATTTGCTCTAATGTTACATAAGGCCTGCTTAAAAGCATAGTAAGCATTAAATTCTGAAAATAACCAGTGCAGTGTTAAATAAATTCTGTGCTTAAAATATTATATATATATATATATAGAGAGAGAATAAATAAGTGACGGACTGACTTACTTTAAAAAAAAAAAGACTGTGACAAACAAAGAATGTCTCTGTGCCTTGTGAATGAGTGAATGCGTGTCTTCTTGCATGAGAAGTAAATGCTGCTTTCGCTGGATCTTCTCCTTTAATAGAGGGAGCAGCTGCTTGAGAAACAGTGTGCGGTCCATGTTTTTGCTAGACGGTTATTTAGTTCAAGAGACTGTGGAAACAATAGAAAAAGAATTTATCGTTAGTGTGATGACAAGAAAATCCTTTAAAATACAAAAGTTGTATGGTTGTGGTTATAAAGGAAGTATTTTGTCTGATTATGGGCCGTGGAGTCAGCTGGACTCCCTCGCTCTCTCTGTTTTTCTGTGTAACATGCAGTTTTAAGCAATTTGTGACTTTAGAAAGGATATTTTTCAGTGTTTTGGACGTACCTTAAGGCTTCTGGTTAGGGTATTCAGGAGATCCTTCCTCTCGGACAGATCTAGTGAGAATGACTGGAGTTTCAGCCTGGGGACCTGACTCCACCCACTTTTACACACAGGAATCCCATAGTCTAAAAATAGCACAGGGTGCTGCGAAAAGCAGCTCTGAACGGATCATCTTTATGAAAACCATAAAATTAACAAATAATCTGTCAGGAAATAAAATATTTGTTAAATCTTGCTATAAAACAAAATCCAATAATTGTCTTGCCTCAACTTTAAGAACCATTAACATTAATGGCTGGATTTTGGGACGCTGAATAATGAAAAAACAGATAAACTAAGTATTATTTCCTGTAACCTGGCTAGAAACTGTACCAGGCTGTTTTGAGTTAAAAACTGGTAGTTATTTTCCCAAAATAAAAATAGATAAATAAAAAATGAAAGGAGGGATCTTGCATTTGGGATAGATTGTGCCTAATGTTTAAAACCTGTGTAGAACTGATTTGATGATTCAGAACAAATTGTGCATAGGAAGTAGTCTAGATTTACCTTTGGGTCAATAAAGTCGACTAATTATTAGAAACCATCGTTGATTTTGATTTGTAAAAGAGAAAGTTCTGTCATTTCAACCCAATCAACATATTTAAGGAAAACGTTTGCTGTGCATTGTGGTGGGCATGAACTTTACTGGGTGGGCCTGTCACAACCAGCTGCAAAGAATGTTTGGGTCTGACTTCTATACAAAGAGAACCTGGAAGCCCTCACCAAAAGCTGTGACTTATAACATCAAGACGGGGAGCACTACAAGATGGACAAAGAGGCAGAAACTTATTTGCCCTGCTGCTGATGAAACAAAGTACAAAAGGGGGAGCATGTGTGCTAACATGTGAACTTTAATCAATGACGGTGGTCATCCTGGACTTACAAAGAGAGGCTCAAAAGAGACTGTTTCCTATGGTTACACCCAGTAAAAGAGTGCTTGCTGCAGTCAGGTAATGAACAATGCTTTTTGGCAACAACCAGTTGAATTGATGAAATGTCAGAACTGTGGAAAATTTACTAAACTACTGTAGAACATAGTTAACTGAGAAGGTTAGCCTAAAAAAAAAAAAAGATAATAATAATAACAATAAATAAATAAATAATAGGATTAGTAACCTGGATTTCAGCCCAACTCACCATTGGACGTCAATATAATCTTTATTGTCTTAAGATTCTCAGCTGCAGCGGACATGCAGTAAAGCCTTATTTTCTTTTCAAAACGGAATACATCAGCGTTATCACTCATTTTCATTGGTTAAGGAAACGGTGTCTATTTATAAGTCTAGGAGAACGCTTTAGGCTTCAACAGTTTTCTCCTTCGAGCAAACATGCGCAAATTTTTGAACATTTCCATCCCATTTCATTCATTGCATAAAAATAACAATTAAATGAATAATTTGGCATTCAGCTGACTAAATGATTCATGGAACATCTCATCCGAGACAACAGTGTTGTTTCAGCTCCGTTGAGTTTCCCAACAGATCTAGCCAAACCTAGCTGATCCTATATTTTTATATCAGCTGTAAGTTCTAACGTAGAAAATAATGTCACAAAAATATTGAATAATTGTACCCCTCATTCGATAAAAATTATGTTCACATTTTTATCCTGTGAAATCTTTAACATAATATTTTTAATTGGCCTTTTTGACGACAATTGGCTAAAAAGTCGTTAAGATTATCATCACAGGATGGCATGATAAATAAGTAAATAACATAAATAAATAAATAGATAAAAATAAGAGAGAAAAAGCAAAATTAATTAAATGAAATGTAATAGTAATAAAACGTTAAATTGATCTAAAATCTGTCATTCAGTGCCACTGGAAAAAGGAAGAGGATAGGGGAGTATTTCTTAGCACAAATCACGTTATTGATTTAGCAATGCAGCTTAATTTCAGACGCTTTAAGGATGATACTAACTTGTGTTATAGATGGAGGAGTAGCACAGAAACACACTTCTAGATGAGGAGATAAGGAAAAACTGCTGATTACCAATACTATGCACAAACAAACCTGTAACTGCAGTCTCGTTATTTACAAATTAACCTTAAGTAGTGAATTAATTCTTAGGATTTCTTGTGCTAAGTGAGGTTCTTAAAAAAAAAAAAAAAAAAAAAAAAAGAAGGTAAGAAAGACAGGTAGTTTAGGTAAGGGACAACCTGAAACTATTTTGTGGAATTGATAGTAAAGTGATTGTCCTAATTTCTAATTGGAGAGATCACATCGCAACGTGAGTTTAGAACAGCAGTTATGGGAAGTTTTGTTGGATTAATTTGATCACACGCTTTAGGTCTTATTTTTCTTCTTTCCACTGATTTAGCGTTAGGTTAAGTATTTCACACTTTCGCTTCAGTCTGACATTTGCTTGGTGTGTGAGGGCACAGAGACGTGTATGGACCGTGTGTTTGACTGTGTTTGTCTTGTTTGTTTGTTTATTTATCTATATGGTCATGGCTGAGCCTTGAGAAACATCAACAAAGCCATTGGACTATTCTGAGTAAATTAACCAATTCAAATTCAGGATCCTGAAACAATTTGGCTATAACCTCTAATTGATGAAGGACATCTTAAGAATTCATTGTACAAGGCATCATCTCCAGTGTTGCTGGAACTGTTATAAAACCCATGCATGGTTGTATATTTTAGTTTGATCATTTATACTCATTGAATTATTGTTGTTTGCTTTATGTTTTAATTTCTTTGTAATTTTTTCTCTGTGACACAGGTGGAGATGCTGGTGGCAAAGTGGATCCCACTCATTTCTTTCTCCCACACACATTCTTACTCTCTCCCTCTCTCTCTCTGTGTATGTGCATGTGTATGTGTTTGTGTGTCTGTGTGTGTCCATGTCGTGATGTCACTGTACCTTTAATTGCGCTTGCTGTTCGTAACTGTATGTGTCTGATGTTGAAGGTATCAGAGGCTAGGGTCAGTAAGAGCTAGGACATTTTTGTGCATAACCTTTAATCCCTAGGCGATCGGTTCGGGGAACTTCTGGTCCGGCCGGAGTGTGAATCTTCCTACCAACTATCTGCCGAGATCAATTGGACTGCACAAGCCGAGAAAGCCTTCATTGGACCACAACCACACACACAAAGATACTTCGCCTTCGGTGCCAGGCGTCGACTGGGTCCTGCTAAAAGTCACCAAAAGGAAGTGGACGGAACCAAGGTGGACCGGGCCATACAGGATCACGGAGAGGACGTCACACGCTGTCCGGCTGGACGGGAGGATCCTGACCAGGAAGAGAAGCAGCCGACATCTGCCTGACCAGGAGAAGTACCCAAGGACCAGGACGAGAAGCAGCTGACATCTGCCTAACCAGAGAAAGGATCCAAAAACCAGGAAGAGAAGTAGCTGACTACAGTAGCGTGCCAAGCTACCAATTCTGCGGGACAAGGTAGCATGCCAAGCTGCCACCACATCCTGCAGGACGAGAATCGTGACATCATCACCCCCTGCAGCTGCCTGGAGCCAGTGAAGGGACCTCAACAGGGGGAAGAAGTAACCACCATACGAACATTCTACAAGGGTTCTATTTTACACCCTCCATTTATTTTATCAGGGTTCTATTTTACACCCTCATTTACTTTACAAGGGTTATATTTTATACCCACTACTCATTTTATATTATTACTCATTTACTTGTTTAGTATTATATATATGTTTACACTCATTGCATTTCCAAACTCAATTCTGAATGCACATATTGATCACCACTGCCATCTCTCCTCCACCTGCTGACCCAATTATCCAGATGCCTTTGTTACTAGCCAATCCTAACATCTATTTGGGAGGGGAACCCTCTGATGACAGTGAAGACTCTCATGATGAAGAAGATGAGGTTAGAGTGTGAGAATGTTCAGTGATTTATGTAACAATCCCTTCACCTGTTCATTTCTATGAGTTTTTTGATTGTGTTGTTTTTATTTTTTTTGATCATTGATGTCCTAGGCATGCCCACTCTGTGCCAAAAGGCGTTCGCCCCAAAATGGGGGGACATGGGGGAATTTTCCCTATTTGACGTACGATAATTAGGGTTTTTCGCCCTCATACGGGTGTGCATGCGATCCATTCATGTTGTAACATGTTCAGTTACACATATGATCATGTTTTTTGTAATAGTTTACAGCCAGAAATATGAGAAGCTGTAGTCTGATTGATTGTTTGTATTTGTATTTTAAAACTTTGCTTATTAGATTCTTTTTGATGAAATTTGGTGTTGTTGTTTTGATTTCCTATATCTTTGTTGAACTCTTAAAAGAGTTCAAAAGGGGGATTGAAAATATATGTAACTAACCTATAAGCTTCTTTTATATTTACCTTATAAGCTTCTTTTATATATTTACCCTTTAAGCTCATTTGTATTACTCTATGATATGTACACTTGCTCAGATACTCAAGGCCTCTACACAAAGATTTACAGCAGCATGTTCTGTTCTGCAACCTTGAAGGGAGTGAGCACATACCAGCTCCTCGGCACCGGTGAAATGTATCTTCATGTATCAGGATGCTCCTACTAATCTCAAGGATGCATGTTCTAGTGATGTATTAACTGTCCACTAACAAGGCTGTTATTCTTTACCTGTCATGATCATTGACGTATGTACATGGCAAACTGCGTATGTAACATTCCTGTAATCTTCAATAAAAATCAGCCGTTTTCAGCAGAACGGCGAGAGTCTGTCCGAAGCAACTGACAGGAGCAGATCGCGGGACCTGCTGTATGTTGCAAAGGCTCTCCCCCTCATGAGCGGTGAAAACAGTGGCTGGACATCTGATCATTTGTCTCCTCATTCTGCCAACTCAAAAGGTGTTTAACTCCATCTTCTCCGTACCCGTGCTTGGTCTAACAGAAGAAAGACCAACATTGGTTGGTAAAATGCAACAGATTTTATCCAGCTTGTCGTTGGTTCTTTCGGCTGAAGAGGAAAGTTACGGATTGGCCACTCCGTCAACTTCTCTAGAACCGTTGAACTGCGTTAAAGATGACGTGGGCATAGTTTTATACGTCGGATGTTTTGGTTTATGGTTGAATGAAAAGATAACAGATTTACCAAGCATCCCCAAAACCACGCCTCCATCAGATCTGGCAGATTCTGATTGGATCAGTAAAAGCAATGTGCCAGGTCTTAACGCTACATGTGATCAGTCTCTAATGGAAACATTTAAAGTTGCATTACTTATTATATTATGTAGGATTATAATATCAAGTAATTAATATTTTCATTTCACAAATTGGTTCACATTTTGTTATTGACTAACATTTTGTTTAATTAGCTTATTAAAAATAGAGTTCGTTGGTTTATTAAAAAGGAAGAGTCCTTTGTCTTCATTCTTCTCTTGGGCTGGAAAGGAAATCAGTTTAGAAGCAAATGCATGAGACCTTGAGGCAATATCTCATGCAGATTACTTCTTGCTGAGGAGAGGGGGGAAATGACTTTTAGGTGGAAAACAGTCATTTCATTCCGTTACAGTGTTAATTTTGCACCGTGAGAAAAGATTCCATTCCGCGTAATGGGACCGTAGTGACGTCGAGCTGTTTCATAAAGTAGTCGGTGTTGGTCTTTCTCCTGTTAGACCAAGCACGGGTACGGAGAAGATGGAGTTAAACACCTTTTGAGTTGGCAGAATGTGGAGTCAAATGATCAGAAGTCCAGCCACTGTTTTCACCGCTCATGAGGGGGAGAGCCGTTGCAACATACAGCAGGTCCCGCGATCTGCTCCTGTCAGTTGCTTCGGACAGACTCTCGCCGTTCTGCTGAAAACGGCTGATTTTTATTGAAGATTACAGGAATGTTACATACGCAGTTTGCCATGTACATACGTCAATGATCATGACAAGTGAAAATAACAGCCTTGTTAGTGGACAGTTAATACATCACTAGAACATGCATCCTTGAGATTACTAGGAGCATCCTGATACATGAAGATACATTTCACCGGTGCCGAGAGGAGCTGGAATGTGCTCACTCCCTTCAAGGTTGCAGAACAGAACATGCTGCTGTAAATCTTTGTGTAGAGGCCTTGAGTATCTGAGCAAGTGTACATATCATAGAGTAATACAAATGAGCTTAAAAGGTAAATATATAAAAGAAGCTTATAAGGTAAATATATAAGAAGCTTATAAGATAGATACATATATTTGTAGATACATATATTTTCAATCCCCCTTTTGAACTCTTTTAAGAGTTCAACAAAGACATAGGAAATTAAAACAACAACACCAAATTTCATCAAAAAGAATCTAATAAGCAGAGTTTTAAAAAACCAATACAAACAATCAATCAGATTACAGCTTCACATATTTCTAGCAGTAAACTAATACAAAAAACATGATCATATATGTAACCGAACATGTTACAACATGAATGGATCGCATGCTCACCGTATGAGGGCGAAAAACCCTAATTATCGTACATCAAATAGGGAAAATTCCCCCATGTCCCCCCATTTTGGGGCGAATGCCTTTTGGCACAGAGTGGGCATGCCTAGGACATCAATGATCAAAAAAATAAAAACAACACAATCAAAAAACTCATAGAAACGAACAGGTGAAGGGATTGTTACATAAATCACTGAACATTCTCACACTCTAACATCATCTTCTTCATCATGAGAGTCATCACTATCATCAGAGGGTTCCCCTCCCAAATAGATGTTAGGATTGGCTAGTAACAAGGGCATCTGGATAATTGGGTCAGCAGGTGGAGGAGAGATGGCAGTGGTGATCAATAAGTGAATTCAGAATTGAGTTTGGAAATGCAATGAGTGTAAACATATATCTAATACTAAACAAGTAAATGAGTAATAATATAAAATGAGTAGTGGGTATAAAATATAACCCTTGTAAAGTAAATGAGGGTGTAAAATAGAACCCAGATGAAATAAATGGAGGGTGTTAAATATAACCCTTGTAGAATGTTCATAGGGTGGTTACTTCTTCCCCCTGTTGAGGTCCCTTCACTGGCTCCAGGCAGCTGCAGGGGGTGATGATGTCAAGATTCTCGTCCTGCAGGATGTGGTGGCAGCTTGGCATGCTACCTCGTCCCGCAGAATTGGTAGCTTGGCACGCTACTGTAGTCAGCTACTTCTCTTCCTGGTTTTTGGATCCTTTTTCTGGTCAGGTAGATGTCGGCTGCTTCTCTTCCAGGTTAGGCTCCTCTCCTTGTGACAGGTTCTCTTGGACCTCGGTCAGGGTGCGGTGTGGCTCTTCCGCTGTAGCACACTGGGTCCAGTGGTACCAGGAGTCTCCTTTACCGTCCAGCCGGACAGCGTGTGACGTCCTCTCCATGATCCTGTATGGCCCGGTCCACCTTGGTTCCGTCCACTTTCTTTTGGTGACCGTCAGCAGGACCCAGACGCCTGGCACCGAAGGCGAAGTATCTTCGTGTGCGTGGTTTTGGTCCAATGAAGGCTTTCTCGGCTTGTGCAGTCCAATTGATCTCGGCAGATAGTTGGTAGGAAGATTCACACTCCGGCCGGACCAGAAATCCCCGAACCGATCGCCTAGGGATTAAAGGTTATGCACAAAAATGTCCTAGCTCTTACTGACCCTAGCCTCTGATACCTTCAACATCAGACACATACAGTTACGAACAGCAAGCGCAATTAAAGGTACAGTGACATCACGACATGGACACACACAGACACACAAACACATACACATGCACATACACAGAGAGAGAGGGAGAGAGTAAGAATGTGTGTGGGAGAAAGAAATGAGTGGGATCCACTTTGCCACCAGCATCTCCACCTGTGTCACAGAGAAAAAATTACAAAGAAATTAAAACATAAAGCAAACAACAATAATTCAATGAGTATAAATGATCAAACTAAAATATACAACCATGCATGGGTTTTATAACAGTTTCGGCAACACTGGAGAGGAAGCCTTGTACAATGAATTCTTAAGATGTCCTTCATCAATTAGAGGTTATAGCCAAATTGTTTCAGGATCCTGAAGTTGAATTTGAATTGGTTAATTTACTCAGAATAGTCCAATGGCTTTGTTGATGTTTCTCAAGGCTCGGCCACGCCCATATAGATAAATAAACAAACAAACAAGACAAACACAGTCAAACACACGGTCCATACACGTCTCTGTGCCCTCACACACCAAGCAAATGTCAGACTGAAGCGAAAGTGTGAAAACACTTAACCTAACGCTAAATCAGTGGAAAGAAAAAATAAGACCTAAAGCGTGTAATCAAATTAATCCAACAAAACTTCCCATAACTACTGTTCTAAACTCATGTTGCGATGTGATCTCTCCAATTAGAAATTAGGACAACCACTTTACTATCAATTCAACCAAATAGTTTCAGGTTGTCCCTTACCTAAACTACCTGTCTTTCTTACCTTCTTTCTTTCTTTCTTTTTTTTTTTTTAAGAACACTACTCGCACAAGAAATCCTAAGAATTAATTCACTACTTAAGGTTAATTCATAAATAACGAAACTGCAGTTACAGGTTTGTTTGTGCATAGTATTGGTAATCAGCAGTTTTTTCCTTATCTCCTCATCTAGAAGTGTGTTTCTGTGCTACTTCTCCATCTATAACACAAGTTAGTATCATCCTTAAAGCATCTGAAATTAAGCTGCATTGCTAAATCAATAACGTGATTTGTGCTAAGAAATACTCCCCTACCCTCTTCCTTTTTCCAGTGGTGCTGAATGACAGATTTTAGATCAATTTAACGTTTTATTACTATTACGTTTCATTTAATTAATTTTGCTTTTTCTCTCTTATTTTTATCTATTTATTTATTTATGTTATTTACTTATTTATCATGCCATCCTGTGATGATAATCTTAAAGACTTTTTAGCCAATTGTCGTCAGAAAGGCCAATTAAAAATATTATGTTAAAGATTTCACAAGATAAAAAATGTGAACATAATTTTTATCGAATGAGGGGTACCATTATTCAATATTTTTGTAACATTATTTACTACGTTAGAACTTACAGCTGATATAAAAATATAGGATCAGCTAGGTTTGGCTAGATCTGTTGGGAAACTCAACGGAGCTGAAACAACACTGTTGTCTCGGATGAGATGTTCCATGAATCATTTAGTCAGCTGAATGCCAAATTATTAATTTAATTGTTATTTTTATGCAATGAATGAAATGGGATGGAACGTTACTATAAACTGTCCGGAAATTTGCGCATGTTTGCTCGAAGGAGAAAAGCCTAAAGCGTTCTCCTAGACTTATAAATAGACACCGTTTCCTTAACCAATGAAAATAAGTGATAACGCTGATGTATTCCGTTTTGAAAAGAAAATAAGGCTTTACTGCATGTCCGCTGCAGCTGAGAATCCTAAGACAATAAAGATTATATTGACGTCCAATGGTGAGTTGGGCTGAAATCCAGGTCACTAATCCTATTATTTATTCATTTATTGTTATTATCATTATCTTTTTTTTTAGGCTAACCTTCTCAGCTAACTATGTTCTACAGTATTTTAGTAAATTTTCCACAGTTCTGACATTTCATCAATTCAACTGGTTGTTGCCAAAAAGCCTTGTTCATTACCTGACTGCAGCAAGCACTCTTTTACTGGGTGTAACCATAGGAAACAGTCTCTTTTGAGCCTCTCTTTGTAAGTCCAGGATGACCACCGTCATTGATTAAAGTTCACATGTCTGCACACATGCTCCCCCTTTTGTACTTTGTTTCATCAGCAGCAGGGCAAATAAGTTTCTGCCTCTTTGTCCATCTTGTAGTGCTCCCCGTCTTGATGTTATAAGTCACAGCTTTTGGTGAGGGCTTCCAGGTTCTCTTTGTATAGAAGTCAGACCCAAACATTCTTTGCAGCTGGTTGTGACAGGCCCACCCAGTAAAGTTCATGCCCGCCACAATGCACAGCAAACATTTTCCTTAAATATGTTGATTGAGTTGAAATGACAGAACTTTCTCTTTTACAAATCAAAATCAACAATGGTTTCTAATAATTAGTCGACTTTATTGACTCAAAGGTAAATCTAGACTACTTCCTATGCACAATTTGTTCTGAATCATCAAATCAGTTCTACACAGGTTTTAAACATTAGGCACAATCTATCCCAAATGCAAGATCCCTCCTTTCATTTTTTATTTATCTATTTTTATTTTAGGAAAATAACTACCAGTTTTTAACTCAAAACAGCCTGGTACAGTTTCTAGCCAGGTTACAGGAAATAATACTTAGTTTGTCTGTTTTTTCATTATTCAGCGTCCCAAAATCCAGCCATTAACGTTAATGGTTCTTAATGTTGAGGCAAGACAATTATTGGATTTTGTTTTATAGCAAGATTTAACAAATATTTTATTTCTTGACTGATTATTTGTTAATTTTATGGTTTTCATAAAGATGATCCGTTCAGAGCTGCTTTTCGCAGCACCCTGTGCTATTTTTAGACTATGGGATTCCTGTGTGTAAAAGTGGGTGGAGTCAGGTCCCCAGGCTGAAACTCCAGTCATTCTCACTAGATCTGTCCGAGAGGAAGGATCTCTTGAATACCCTAACCAGAAGCCTTAAGGTACGTCCAAAACACTGAAAAATATCCTTTCTAAAGTCACAAATTGCTTAAAACTGCATGTTACACAGAAAAACAGAGAGAGCGAGGGAGTCCAGCTGACTCCACGGCCCATAATCAGACAAAATACTTCCTTTATAACCACAACCATACAACTTTTGTATTTTAAAGGATTTACTTGTCATCACACTAACGATAAATTCTTTTTCTATTGTTTCCACAGTCTCTTGAACTAAATAACCGTCTAGCAAAAACATGGACCGCACCCTGTTTCTCAAGCAGCTGCTCCCTCTATTAAAAACTGAGTCATTCAGGAGAAGATCCAGCGAAAGCAGCATTTACTTCTCATGCAAGAAGACACGCTTTCACTCATTCACAAGGCACAGAGACATTCTTTGTTTGTCACAGTCTTTTTTTTTTTTAAAGTAAGTCAGTCCGTCACTTATTTATTCTCTCTCTCTATATATATATATAATATTTTAAGCACAGAATTTATTTAACACTGCACTGGTTATTTTCAGAGTTTAATGCTTACTATGCTTTTAAGCAGGCCTTATGTAACATTAAAGCAAATCCAATTGCAATTTTTTGTGAGCGCTCTGAGGAATAGTTTATATATTTATTTTCTGCAGATCTGTTTTGATTTTACTGTTTAGCAGCTATCTGACTTTATGTATATGTATATCCATATATTTCTAAAATAAAGCTGTCATATACAACCTTACTTGCGTTTATTATTGGTTTTTTTTGTTTTTTTTTTCATCTCCCGGCCACTTAACCCCCAGATCGGGGTCCCTCACATGCTGCTCCACACACAAATGATTATCACGCTTGTATACTACATATGTATATATATGTATATCCATATACATACATACACACATACATATACATATGTTACTTTAAAAACCTTTTATTTATTAACTTATGGTGTTCTGTTCAAAGACTGATCAGAACAGGGTTGCAGAATTTGAATTTTGCGTAGCTCCAAACATTAATTTTAGCACTGCAGTGTAATTTACATATACGAGTTGCAACTTTTTAAAGCTCTTATTTATCTTATTTATTTATTTTCTGGTACCGCATCAGGCCTTCACACACACCATCCAGCGCTGTACACACACACAAACACGGAGCTCCCAAAACTCTGCTCTGCATTCTGCACTCTCCTAGTGCTGCACTTTCAATCCAGAGCCGTAAGCAGCCTCTTGCTGCGCCTCACACACACAGGCTGAACTCAGCTTACACACACAGTGAAGCTTGTCTACAGCTGTGCCTTTTTCTCTCGATTCTGCAGCCTTCACTTCCCAAATCTTGCTCCAGTTACCTCTACTGTTAACATCTACCCCTTTTTCCTTCATCGCCTTTTCTGCTGACTTTCTCAATAAAACCTTGTTTCTCGTGGCTTCAACTGGGCTGCTTGTCATATTTAAAACATTGCTCATTTTATGCAAAAACAGTTACCTTAGAACATTTTTCTCATCTCATGCAAAGGTCCTCGACCTTTAGAATTTAGGGAGCTCTCTCTCTAGCCTCCCAGGCCCTTAACCCAAACCAGGTCCTCGACCTGTACCTTAAAATTTAGGGAGCTCTCTTTAGCCTCCCAGGGCCTTAACCTGAACCAGGTCCTCGACCTGTGCCTTTAAAATTTAGGGAGCTCTCTTTAGCCTCCCAGGGCCTTAACCCGAACCAGGTCCTCGACCTGTGGACTTTTAGGGTTCCCACCCCCTATGGAATCCTAGCCAAGCGTTATATAACCTTGTTATATATTCTATTCGCTCGTCAGCAAATAGTGTGGTCAGCCACGACCTGGAAAATGGAATTTAGGGCTTCTCTAATAACCCTGGGCCTCCAACCCTTCTTCTGTACTATTTCCTTATCTCATTTATCATTAAACCATTGTAAAATCCTTATCTTATTTTACCATTAAACCATTACAAAAAATCTCTTATTACTTCTGCACTTGTCTCCACTTTCTTCTCCAACTATTATTTTTAGGACCACAGCTACTATGATTCTGGACACAAAGGCTTTGGATAAATCCAATGAGCAGTTTTTAGAAATAAGGTTCTGCTCACCTTGTTTTCCACCGCGGTGTTCTGTGCCAAGATCGTTCACTGGGTCGGTTGGTCAAATTGTCCTCCAAAAACTCCTTTTTCTTCAAAAAGAAAAAATCCTGTTCGTGACGCCAAATTTGTTGGTCTTTCTCCTGTTAGACCAAGCACGGGTACGGAGAAGATGGAGTTAAACACCTTTTGAGTTGGCAGAATGTGGAGTCAAATGATCAGAAGTCCAGCCACTGTTTTCACCGCTCATGAGGGGGAGAGCCTTTGCAACATACAGCAGGTCCCGCGATCTGCTCCTGTCAGTTGCTTCGGACAGACTCTCGCCGTTCTGCTGAAAACGGCTGATTTTTATTGAAGATTACAGGAATGTTACATACGCAGTTTGCCATGTACATACGTCAATGATCATGACAAGTGAAAATAACAGCCTTGTTAGTGGACAGTTAATACATCACTAGAACATGCATCCTTGAGATTACTAGGAGCATCCTGATACATGAAGATACATTTCACCGGTGCCGAGAGGAGCTGGAATGTGCTCACTCCCTTCAAGGTTGCAGAACAGAACATGCTGCTGTAAATCTTTGTGTAGAGGCCTTGAGTATCTGAGCAAGTGTACATATCATAGAGTAATACAAATGAGCTTAAAGGGTAAATATATAAAAGAAGCTTATAAGGTAAATATATAAGAAGCTTATAAGGTAGATACATATATTTGTAGATACATATATTTTCATCGGTGTTTCCCAGGTGTGGCACTGCACTACGGCTGAAATTCCAGCGCCACACCTACAAATAATTCCAAACTAATTAAACAGAAAGGGTTTAGGCTGTATTCAGTTTTGTTACTAGTGATGGGAATTCCGGCTCTTTTTAGAGAGCCGCTTTTTTGGCTCAGCTCACCAAAAAGAGCTGGCTCTTTCAGCTACCAAGTGTCTCCTCAGATTTTCTGTTGCGTAAAGAATATTTGTCCCCAAAATTCATGCAAAACTATATGTAAAATGATTTACTAATATAAAAAAATGCAATATACCAAATATTTATCATTTATATGGATTTTTCAACTGAACACTTTTAAGAAATCTCAACTTTCCGACTGCTGTCGCTCATTTTCTCACCGTCTTCTTCGCAATCTCCTCTCTCTAGTTCACCTTTTTCCTCCTCATTCCCTCTCGTCTCCCTCCACCCGTATGTGCTCTGCTGTGTGTCTGAGTCTGATCCTCCCTCTTCCCTGCCCCTAATGCTCTGTGTGTGGACAGTCTGGACATGCAGTTGCACATGTTGACCAATCGCCTGTGGCTTTCACCAAGACAAAAGGGGGAGGGGGGACAGCTCCCAATGACGAGACGGCTTCTGTCGTTCACCAGAGCCAGTTCGTTCGTGACCGACACATCACTATTTGTTACAAATGCAGTTTACATAAATGAGGATTTTACTTTGCGCTTTAAAATATAAAAACAAGCACATACAGCAAGTCATTCAACATAAAACATGTTCATTTCTATGAATTGAGCAGTACAGTAATCCCTCGTTTATCGCGGTAGATGCGTTCCAGACCTGGCCGCGATAGGTGAAAATCCGCGAAGTAGGGACTCCCAGCATGCCCCTCGCGGGGATTCCCTCCACGTTGCACCTACGTCACAAACCGCGGCTATAAACGGAAGTCGCCTTTCCAGCTCACCACTCAGTCATCGTTTCTTCAGATTCATGATCAGAGTTTCCAACCTACCGATCAATCCAACGAACTATCAGCTCATAGTTAGTTATCTTACTTACTTCTGGAAAGCCCAGCATTTCCGTGTCACTTTGTTGACGCTCGAACGCTCGGGGGTTTCCTAGATCAGCCGGCGTTTCACCGACGCTATCACTTCCGCGTCTGTGAAACCACGCTCCCTACAAGCTCAGCTCCCGAATCCAGCCGACCTGTCTGACATACAGTACTATATTGAATTATCGTATGATCACATTGTCTTTTTGTGGGTAAAACTCAAGAAAAAAAATTTTTTACTTGGTTTTTTTAGTTTTATTACAAAGAGTGCATGTTTTGATGAAAAAAACAACAAGAATTTCTTGATATTTCGCATAGAAAAATACAGCGAATCAGTGAAAAATACCGCGAATCTGCGAATTCCCCCTGAAAAATGCTCCAAAGAAAAAATCTGCGAAGCAGCGAATCCGCGATGAACGAAACGCGAAGTAGCGAGGGATTACTGTATATGACCATCAGTTTCTATGGAGCTAAATAAAATCTTTGCAAGGTAAAAAGAAATAAATTTGGCAAGTTGAGCTGATTTGATTTGCTGCTAATTTGTCTGGTTTAGATCACACAAACTAGCTCATCAGAAAAGTGACTGTACATTTCAATATGCTGGGGTGGGGGGGGGTGGGTGGGGGGGTGGAATGATGAATATGAATAAATTAGCTGAATGTGTGAAATGATCTAATAAAACATCTGATTTTCTAACATCTGTTGCTCACATGGTGAAAATCAAGTGACCACTGAAGGTGGTGTGATGGTTGCCACTGTCATAAATCCTTGTATTTTCCCACTGACGCAGAAACACAACATCTCCAACCTCCAACAGCAGTGTGATACTGTTGGCAGTACTAGCAAAATGGGAAGGCTGCTGCTCGTAAGCAATGAAGGTCTTTTCTCCATTCTTAAACAGCATGGCTCCTGCAGGCTTTGAAGCATCTGTAAACCCATGTATGTGGAACACAAAGTGATAGACTCCTCTCACAGGTGCGATGAAAAAACCTGTAAAATTGTTTTATAAAAACATGCATGTTAGGTTATGTGGCTAGTCTAAATATTCACTGTGTGAGGGAAGGAGGGTGTTACATGTCCATGATGGACTGGAGATAAAAACAGTGGCCCTCAATTCTTACTGGAGTAACAGAAGATGTATGAATGTATTATTAATAGTATTTAGTGAATCTGAGTACCTGTATTTGGGTTGTAGGCATTTCCAATATTAGTAACAACATGTCTGAAGACCAGAGGTGTTTGTGCATTAAAAGGTCCAACATGTCCATAGCCTGAGTCCATCAGAGAGGCTGAGAAAGCCACTTGTTTCACTGAGACAAAAACTTTATTAGTTTCTCAGAATTATGCATATAGAGGTTTAGTCTCACTAAAATAGTATTGATGAAATTTTTGAATGAGCTAAACCATTGTCCAGTTCAAAAACCTTTTAGAATCCAGTAATACACACACACACACACACACACACACACACACACACACACACACACACACACACACACACACACACACACACACTCAGAGAGAGAGCACCACCAGTATGTATCTACAGTATATTAACCCTCTCAGGCTCAAAATAAGTTTTGATAAAAGGACGAACAACTAAGTCCTTCAGGCTACTTCTGAGTTAAAAACTGCTCATGAAATACGTTTGTGGAGTAACCAGGTAGGTAGGTTTTAACAATGCAAATCTGCAACATCTGCCTCCAGAGGGTTAACAAACATTCTCCTTCTCTCCTCAGAGCCTCCACTTGGTTTTCAGTGATGTTTGCGGAGGCTTTAATGGTGATCAGTTCTCCTTCATGAGCTGAAATTACAGAAAGCAAAAACAATAAGATGGCAAAACATTTTTTAAACCAGACAGCTTTCACTGTACATTATACATGAACAATTTGACTAGGGTCTATTAAAGATGAACATTGTTTGTTTTGTTTTTGACCTGATTAATAAAGATGTGTAATGTTTAAAAAAGCCATTAGTTTACTTAACAATAAATGATGAACAGTAAATACCTTGGTCCTGTTGCTTCAGCTTGTCCAGCTCTGTCTTTTGTAACTCCAGTTCTTTTTTATTTGCTAGAAAATTTAGAAAACAATTAACTGGTTTTAAACAGTAACCAAAAGTAGCACTTACAAGTAAAAAGGACCTTCTAATTTCTGATTTGTAACTTTTACATCTACTGTTTTTTTCATCGTTTCCAATACCTTGGTCCTGTTGCTTCAGCAGCTCCAGTTCTTTTTTATTTGATAGAAAATTAAGAAAACAATTAACTGGTTTTTAAACAGCAACCAAAAGTAGCACTTACAAGTAAAAAAGCCCTTCTGATTTCTGATTTGTAACTTTTACATCTACTGTTTTTTTCATCGTTTCCAATACCTTGGTCCTGTTGTTTCAGCAGCTCCAGTTCTCGTGTTTTAGCTGTTAGTGTTTAGGAAAAAAAGATCAAGCATCAGTATTATTTCTATTAAGTTACTCTAGCTGTACGTAGTCAACATACCTTCATTTTCTTTCTGTAAGTACTTCACCTCCACCTTCAGTCCAGCCAGCGAGGCGCTCATCTCTCTCAACACATCACTGATGTCCCGTGTACATGTTTGTTGGTGCTCTGAGGGATTTCCTGCTTCTACATGGGAACCTGCTGGCTTCAAATATGAATTTGTTTCATTGTCAGGCTGCTGAAGCTGAGCCTCAGTAAGAGAGCAGATTAACAAGAAAAGTGCAAAAAGAATAGGCATCTTTGTTTCCAGTGTCGGCTTTTGCAGGTCAGACTTGTGCTTTCTGTAATAACCCAGGCCTTAAATACAGCTTTTATTATCAGTGGTTAAATATTAACTGATTTTAGTCTCAGGAACATTCCCAGGTGGTATAATCTGGTACTTTGAACTTGTTTTGTTAAAATAAAAAAGTCACACAGCGACTAATTCAGATGTGACTTTTTTAAAAACTGAGTTTGTTTCTGAATCTAAAAATCTGGTCCTCCTCTCAGAGGCTACATTTCTATGTGGGCTGTTTTTAAATGTTTAACTGAGTTGGCGCCACGTTATCTGGCGGATCTGATCCATCCTTATGTTCCCGCAAGGAACCTTCGGTCAGCACAACAAGGACTGTTGGTCGTTCCTAAACACAGACTACAATCTCGAAGGGTCGTGCTCTCTCTGTGCTGGGGCCGAGGCTCTGGAATGAGCTACCTACATGGGTTAAACAGGCCACCACGCTTAGCAAGATTAAGAGCCAGCTGAAAACACACTTTTATTCTTTGGCTTTTATTCAAGAAGAGTCCCGTTAACAGATGGGTTTGCACTTTTTGCTGCCCCACCTAGATTTTATCTGCATGTTTTTGTTGGTTTTTAAATGGTTTTGTATGTTTTTCTTATTTCTTTAATGTTTATTTCTGCTGTGCAGCACTTTGTTTCGTCCTTGGGCCATGTGAAGGCACTATATAAATAAGGTTTTAGTTAGTTAGTTATACTCCTTCTAATTATTTAAATCATCATATTGCTCGAATTACAGGGCGAGGAGGAGGAGTAGCAACCATTTTTCATTCGGACTTAATCAATCCAATCCCTTACCAATTAATAGCTACAGTTCGTTTGAACATCTTATTCTTAGTTTTCCTATTCCAGATTGCAAAACTGTAAAACCACTCTTGTTTGTAGTTTTATATCGTCCACCAGACCCTTAATCTGATTTTTGGATCAGATTTCTGATTTTTTATCTGATTTGGTGCTAAATACTGATAACGTAGACATTGAAAATGATAGCCTCAATGTAGCCTTTAGTAATGTCTTAGACTCAATTCGTTTTACCCAAAGAATACATAGCTCCACCCACTCCTGCCATCATACATTAGACCTTGTGCTGATTTATGGCACAGAGTGTGAGGAAATAACAATCTTTCCACATAATCCAGTCCTCTCGGACCTCATGGAGGGAGCCATTGTCTAGCACACTGCTGCTAACTACTTAAACATTCTCCCTCTCCTGATAATAACTTTTTGCTTTCCTTGACGTTGGATGTGCTACTGCTAGTTCACACGTTTAATTATAGATTGACTAGGATAAATACAAAAAAGTTTATCTCTTGCCAAATAGAATATTTATATGGCAAGCCAAATGAGCATTTATTCTGATATCAGGATATCAGCCAGAATTGTCATGAACATGTAAGCCATTTCTGTCCACTAGTTAACTAGTTAGACGTGTTTGTGTCAACTAGTTAAATATCGAGGGTGAAAATGTGCCCACTAGTTAACTAGTGACAGCAGAAATGTGCACTAGTTAACTAGTGAACACATTTAGGCTTCTGTAGTTAACTAGTTGACACAAAAACTGCTCACTAGTTAACTAGTAAAAGCAGAAATGCATAGCAGTCAGCTACTTGAAGGTATTTGTCTCACTAGTTAACTAGTGAGGGTCAAAATGTGCACACTAGTTAACTTGTGGTAGACATAAATGCGCACTAGTTAACTAGTGAACATATTTTGGCTTCACTAGTTAACTAGTTGACACATAAATGGCTCACTAGTTAACTAGTAAAGACCAAAATGCATACCAGTCAGCTAGTTGAAGGTTTTTGTGTCTCACTAGTTAACTAGTGATGGCCAAAATGTGCACACTAATTAACTTGTGGTAGACATAAATGTGCACTAGTTAACTAGTGAACACATTTTGGCTTCACTAGTTAACTAGTTGTCACATAAATGGCTCACTAGTTAACTAGTAAAGGCCAAAGTGCATACCAGTCAGCTAGTTGTAGGTTTTTTGTGTCTCACTAGTTAACTATTGATGGCCAAAATGTGCACACTAGTTAACTAGTGAAGGCTTAACTCCTAACTAGTTAACTAGTTGGAGTAGGTCAGTGCCACTAGTTAACTAGTGAACCATTAATGGCTCACTAGCTAGCTAGTTGATGGCAGCAGGCTCACTAGTTACCTAGTCGATACATCCATTGTCCAAACTAGTTAACTAGTGAGGACATAAATGTATACTAGTAAACTAGTTCAAGTCTACATTCACACTAGCTAGCTAGTTGCGCAGAATTCTAATCAGGAGGCGGAGAATTTCTCAAATTAAGACTCTCTATTGGCTCCCTGTGTCAAAATAAAATATGACAACCAATCACAGTGCGGAATTTCGTAAAATCCCACCCCAAACATTTGCATGCGGCACACAAGTTAACATGCTGGCCAGAGGAACCTCAGCTAGTGAACTAGTAGTGGCTTCAGTGTGACACTTACATGTAAACTTGTGAAGGCAGAACTGCTCACTAGTTAACTAGAGAGGGTACAAATGTCCACTAGTTAACTAGTGAGGTGCAAAATAAGTGTCACTAGTTCACTAGTGGGCCCCAAATCGCCCACAAGTTAACTAGTAAGGTGCGGATATGCTCACTAGTTAACTAGTGAGGTGCAGATTTGCTCACTAGTTAACTAGTGCGCCCTAAAGTGCCCACTAGTTAACTAGTAAGGTGCAAAAAAGCATCACTAGTTAACTTGTAAAGTGCAGATATGCTCACTAGTTAACTAGTGGGCCCCAAAATGTCAACAAGTTAACTAGTAGGGTGCGGATTTGCTCACTAGTTAACTAGTAAGGCACAGATATGCTCACTAGTTAACTAGTGATGTGCGGATTTGCTCACTAGTTAACTAGTGAGGTGCAGATTTGCTCACTAGTTAACTAGTGTGCCCTAAAGCACCCACTAGTTAACTAGTAAGGTGCAAAAAAGCATCACTAGTTAACTTGTAAAGTGCAGATATGCTCACTAGTTAACTAGTGGGCCCCAAAACGCCAACTAGTTAACTAGTAGGGTGCGGATTTGCTCACTAGTTAACTAGTGAGGCACAGATATGCTCACTAGTTAACTAGTGAAGTGCGGATTTGCTTACTAGCTAACTAGTGAGGCGCGGATTTGCTCACTAGTTAACTAGTGAAGTGTGGATTTGCTCACTAGTTAACTAGTGAGGTGCGGATTTGCTCACTAGTTAACTAGTGAGGTGCGGATTTGCTCACTAGTTAACTAGTGAGGTGCGGATTTGCTCACTAGTTAACTAGTGAGGTGCAGATATGCTCACTAGTTAACTAGTGAGGTGCAGATATGCTCACTAGTTAACTAGTGCGCACAAGACGCACACTAGTTGCTGTTTTTGGAGCAATCTAGTTTACTTGTTATGTAAAAATGTGTTCTTACTAGTTAACTAGTGACAAATTTACCTTCACTAGTTAACTAGTTGACATATTTGGCCTTTCTATTTCACTTGTAATGGGACAGGAAGCACTCACTAGTTAACTAGTGAGCATATCTGCATTATAATTTTTTCTCACTAGCTTATAGAGGGCAAACTGAGCCTTACATGTTAAGTAGTGAACACAAAACACTGTCACTAGTTAACTAGCTGCAGAAAAATGCCCCTAAAACTAGTAAATTTGTGGAATTTGAATAAATACACACTTGGCTGGCATTCTGTGTAACATGTTAACTAGTTCGACCGCTGTACTGCTCACTAGTTAGCTAGTGAGCAAATCCGGCCTTTACATGCAAATGAAGAAATGCAGAACAGCAATGTGATTGGTCCATGTAGGACTGAGAAACAGAGAAAGTATGGCGGACTCTGTTCAGGCTGTTCTAAGAGAAAATTTGATAAACTAAGATCGTTTGAGCACATAAATATGTTTTGACGATATTTGTAGCGAGAAAGTTGTGGTGTATTGCTGTAATCTTTGTTCAGTTAACGTGTGCAGTCTTTAGTTTTCAGTTATTAGTCTGAAAAAGCCTGGAGGCGGAAGGCAGCGGCAGACAGCATGTCTGTTTCTGTTGACAGGAAAGTGCAGAAACTCCGCAGAAATCTCCGTCAGATATATTGTTTCACATTTGTACGGAAGCGACAAGTTTATAATAATAAAAAAGACTCTATTTTACATACCTTGCTGTAAAGCCTGCCAGCCATCATAGTGTTTTAAAGGTATGAATTTGCGAGATGTACCACCCAGTGTTGGTGGTCTAGTGACTAACGCGTTCGCCTGCAATGGTGAAGATCGCGGGTTCGATACTGGATCATACAGTTTAGTTTTGTACATTATTTCACTTCTTTTCTTTTGCATAATTTTTGTATTTATGTCAACAAGAAACAAAATACGTAACGGATTAGTGGGCAGAGTCACACACACACACACACACACACACACACACACACACACACACACACACACACACACACAAAACATGTAAACAAGTATTTTATGAGTATGAATCTGATTATTGCCGACAGTCGATATTTAAGTGTGTCCCCCTTCCTCAATCCATCCTCGCAAAATAAAATCATCGGCACAGCACAGCAGGCTTTCTCTTGATCCAGAACTAGCACTTCGAAATTGATCATGTCCGCGGCCATCTGCTGCACAATCAGCTGCTCGCATCGCGGGAAACATTGAAAACAGCTTCATTAACTGAGACACAACAGGGTTAACATCGACAAAAAAAATCCACAAATAAATCTAAATAATTAATGCCATTTCCGTCTTTTTCGTTGAAATATACAAATAGCAGATCATAAATCTAGAGCAGAAAAAGCTGCTGCAGGAAGCAGGGTCTGTATATTCATGCACCAATTCATCAATGTGATTATTGATCAAGATCAGGTAAACTGATATTAATGTTGCAACATTTCATTTGATCATCTGAATGATACCACACAACTGAATGACCTGTTGAGTCTCTACATATTCAGGTATTTACTACGGAAAACAAACAACAGCAGGCAGCAGCAGGACTCCCCATGTTATTTCTCGGGTCGCTGGCCCGCGGTCGTCGGGGCCGCTGCGGTCAGCTCTTAGCCGGGAAGCCCTCGTTCGGCTGCGTGGGCTGCTTCACCGTGGACCAGCTCCCAGCAGCCGCTGGTCGGGAGAAACGCTCTGGCTGCAGCTCCGATCAGACCCTACCAACACCTCGCCACAGACAGCACCGCATTAAAAGCCCACAATTACGACCCGCTCCCCATGTTACAGTTCTCAAGCACTGATGAACACATACATAACCCACAACAGCTATGAAATGTCTGTTATTTACGGCAAAAAGGAGATATTTTTCAAGCCGACGTGCCAATGTTAACCGCAGTTGGCTTGGAAATGTGCTGATTTTATTATTTTTGTCAATTAAAATCCCCCTTGTTTGCTCTTACGTTTTACGAAAACGCAATATTAATCAAAGCACGCTTTAGTGATCAGCATGTAAAGAAGAAATGTGAACATTTCAACCCATTTCGAACAAACCAGTAATATGATTTCTTAACACGGTGCAGCGGCAGCATTTAAAAACCAAAATATAGTTTTTACTCTCCAAAAAAAGGAGAAGACAGTCACGGTGCAGCAACCCATTTTAGTCCATTAATCTCCACAATAAATATCCAGACAGAGAATTTCTACGGCCTCGCTGTAAACTCCAATGTCACCCAGGACCAGTCTTAAAGAGACAACGCGCTTAAAGGGAAAGTGTGTAGATTTCTGGCAATAGGGGGTAGTAAATACCAAAGTCACTGCAAACAAGCTGTATTTTTTGTTCAAGTGAGGACCTTACTAACTAATGCTCATAAAGCCAACAAAACCCTCTGGACTCTAGCTGTAACTCTCAAATTAGGATAGAGATTAATGACTCAGGTTCACGCTCCAATACATTAATTGTTTGAGAAATGCATCTTTTTATGTTGAGTGCCATCCGCCAAATAACACACGAGAAAAGGAAGAAGAAGAGTGTTGTTGCACAGTTTTCAAAGGAGTCAAAAACCACCAGCAAAACCATAAATACAGCTAAATAAACTTAGAATCCAACATGGCGTCCTCCAGAGAGTCGGACCCTCGCCTGTGTATTTTATTACTATGAAGGGTACATGAACTGATTAGGAACACAATGTCATAGGGTCAAAGGTCAAGGTTGTGTGAGGTCATATATATATATCAAAAATTGCCTGAACGGGTTGAATGATTTTGACCAAATCAGAGGTGATAGCTCCCTATCAAAGGTAGATAAACTGATCAGGTCACAACCTCATAGGGTCAAAGGTAAAGGTCGTGTGAGGCCGTATATATGAAAAATTGGTTTTTGTGTGCAATATCTTCTGAACAGGTTGAAATACTTTGACCAAATCGCAGGTGAGAACTCCCTATCTAAGGTAAATAAACTCATGAGGTACAAAACCTCATAGGGTCAAAGGTCAAGGTTGTGTGAGGCCGTATATATGAAAATTTGGCTTTTGTGTGCAATATCTCCTGAACGGGTTGAAGGATTTTGACAAAATCAGAGGTCATAACTCCCTATCAAAGGTAAATAAACTCATCACATACACAAGTTCATAGGGTCAGAGGTCAGTGTCATGAGAGGTAATATATATGACCAGTCAGGCATATCCCGCGACGCTCTGCATCGATTTGCAGGGCTTTCTTGTTTCTACAGAGTTTATGTAGGGTGCTGCTGGTTTGGGGTGTTATGTCAGCAGGCAGAGTTTAGGAGTCTGACAGCTGTGGGGAAGAAACTGTTTCGGGACCTGGTAGTCTTAGTCCATAGGCTCCTGTAGCGCTTCCCAGAGGGCAGGAGGGTGAAGAGTCCATTCGATGGGTGACTGGAGTCTGATGGTTTTCCCTGCCCTTTTCAGACACCAAGAAAAAAGGAGAGTAACTTTATTTTGTTTGTGTGATTTTATTTTGTTGTGTGACTACTGGTTGCAGTTCCCTGTTCAATTGATTGCTGTTCCCTGTTAAATTTAAAAAAGAAAAAAGTCTAAAGTTTTGTTTTGACTGGAGAGAACTAAAAAAGGTTACACTGTCTTCTGGTACTAGCTCAAAATAACAAGTGGTGCTTGCTGCAGAACCACAAAGGCGGAGCTGCACCAGAAGGTGGAGCTGCACCAGAGTCAGCCCCGCCCATTCCAGAATCAGCCCCGCCCATTCCATTAGAGTCAGTCTAATTCCTTGCAGTTGTCAGACTTGATAGCATTCTGGAACCAAAGAGGGTGTTGTAGCTAAAAAATGCGAGATTGAGGACGGAGTTGAGAAGTTAATTGAACAGTTTTTGTAAAGGTTCCATATAATTAAAAATCTAACTTTTGGAACTTTTAATCATGTTATATTGTCATTTCCTCATAAGAAACACGCCAAAGCCATTTTTAGCCTCATTCATGCATTTTCCTCCCATCTCAGCTTCAATTTGGTCTCCTCCCCCGAAGCGGGTCTGGTCTTGGTTCTCAAATCTGGATATTCTGTGAATTTTCTGACAAATTATTTCTGAAATGACTTCTACTGAGACACCGCCAATAAACCATACATCCCATCTCAGAGACACACTGGGCAGCACAATTACATGTAACGCCACTTGATTTATAGCAGATGTGGTGGTGTAGTGGTTATGGAGTCAGGTTGACATGCTGTTTCGCCTCCCAGTAGTGTAAGTTTTAGGTAGTTTACAACCTCTTTTCTTCATTTCTAGCTACACTTGCCAGTACTATGTTTACAACAATTTACTGGTATACCGTTTAACATATAATGTGTTTATTTATTTATTTATTCGTTTATTTAGCCAGTGTGAGTCCATTTGTGAGCAGAGTTTCAACTAAAATGCTGTTTAGGAACGACCAAATTCAAAGAACTTTTAGCGACATAAATATTTTGCTGAAAAGAAACATTACAACTAAAATATAAACAAATTGAATGTGGCTAAATAGACTGCTGATGACCCCACCGAGAATCGAACCAGCATCAGCTGAGGGGAAAGCAAAAACCAACTCAGACAATTTTACCACTAGACTACCAGAGGCCATTCAATAGACTGAAGTGCTGTTGTACACCACTTTTATTAGACCAGCTGTAGGCAGATATTCGCTAAAAGAAACCTTTTCATTTCGAGATATATTCAGTCTTTGTCATGTAGCAAGTTATATTTATCTTGTTTAATTGGAGTATAGAACATAGCATTAACGACTGTAAACTAGTAACAGCCGTAATTCATGTGGGTCAGGTCAGTTTGTGATAAAGTTGAAAACAAAAACGGAAGTCAGTGGGCTAGGCTGAGTTTGCGTGAATGGGCGGGGTGCAGCTCCGCCTTTGTGGTTTTGCAGCCAGCACCCTCTCCAAAATAACCACAGTTTTTTCCCTCAGTGTCATTTGATCTATTTCTTGGGAAGATGGATGGATGGATGGATGGATATATATATATATATATATATATATCAATAATTATTTTTAATATAGCCTTTTTCAATACCAAACTTTCAATACCAAACAAAAATGAACTACAATAAAATTACTGGCACACTAAATTCCAATTCTCCTCAATGGGACTTGAACTCACCAACTGATCTCCCTTACACGACACCAAACGAGGTGCTTTACTTGATTTGGAAGGGGGGAATAAAACCAGTAAAACAATAAAACTTTGAACATTACAACACAAAGAGAAAATAAATAATGTTACAGCAATTGCGGAATGCCATCTGCGGGATTCGAACCCGCCGCAACGACCAACCAGTAGGTGTCAAACCATGACTAATGAGTGCAAGCCTTGGCGCTCAGGGACACCCATCAGATTGTGAGGCCACAGCACATACGTTTTAGACTGGGTGGGATTCTTATACCCAACAGGAGTCTTCTGCCCGCCTTCTCATTAGAATATGCATAATTTGTGTTTCAGGCACTAGTTAACTAGTGAGCTGCTGCACTGCCACACATGTAAACTGGTGAAATTTCAATTGTTCCACTAGTTAACTAGTGGACAAAAATGGTCAGCTTGTATGTGTTTTTAGATGTAACTAGTTAACTAGTGAGCAAATCCGCACCTCACTAGTTAACTAGTGAGGTGCAGATATGCTCACTAGTTAACTAGTGAGGTACTAGTGAGGTGCAGATATGCTCACTAGTTAACTAGTGAGCATATCTGCACCTCACTAGTTAACTAGTGAGCAAATCCGCACCTCACTAGTTAACTAGTGAGCAAATCTGCACCTCACTAGTTAACTAGTGAGCAAATCCGCACCTCACTAGTTAACTAGTGAGCAAATCCGCACCTCACTAGTTAACTAGTGAGCATATCTGCGCTTCACTAGTTAACTAGTAAGCAAATCCGCACATCACTAGTTAACTAGTGAGCATATCTGCGCCTCACTAGTTAACTAGTGAGCAAATCCGCACCCTACTAGTTAACTAGTTGGCGTTTTGGGGCCCACTAGTTAACTAGTGAGCATATCTGCACCTTACTAGTTAACTAGTGATGCTTTTTTGCACCTTACTAGTTAACTAGTGGGCGCTTAAGGGTGCACTAGTTAACTAGTGAGCAAATCTGCACCTCACTAGTTAACTAGTGAGCATATCCACACCTTACTAGTTAACTTGTTGGCGTTTTGGGGCCCACTAGTGAACTAGTGACACTTATTTTGCACCTCACTAGTTAACTAGTGGACATTTGTACCCTCTCTAGTTAACTAGTGAGCAGTTCCGCCTTCACAAGTTTACATGTAAGTGTCACACTGAAGCCACTACTAGTTTACTAGCTGAGGTTCCTCTGGCCAGCATGTTAACTTGTGTGCCGCATGCAAATGTTTGGGGTGGGATTTTGCAAAATTCCGCACTGTGATTGGTTGTCATATTTTATTTTAACATAGTGAGCCAATAGAAAGCCTCAATTTGAGAAATTCTCTGCCTCCTAATTAGAATTCTGTGCAACTAGCTAGCTAGTGTGAATGTAGGCTTGAACTAGTTTACTAGTATACATTTATGTCCTCACTAGTTAACTAGTTTGGACAATGGATGCATCAACTAGGTAACTAGTGAGCCTGCTACAATCAACTAGCTAGCTAGTGAGTCATTAATGGTTCACTAGTTAACTAGTGGCACTGCCCTACTCCAACTACTTAACTAGTTAGGAGTTTTGCCTTCACTAGTGAACATGTGGACACTTTGAACTGTCACTAGTTAACTAGTGAGACACAAAAACCTTCAACTAGCTGACTGGTATGCATTTTAGCCCTTACTAGTTAACTAGTGAGCCATTTTTGTGTCACCTAGTTAACTAGGAAGCCAAAATGTGTTCACTAGTCAACTAGTGGGCATTTCTTCTGTCACTAGTTAACTGGTGTGCACATTTTGGCCATCACTAGTTAACTAGTGAGACACAAAAACCTTCAACTAGCTGACTGGTATGCATTTTGGCCTTTACTAGTTAACTAGTGAGCCATTTTGTGTCACCTAGTTAACTAGTGAAGCCAAAATGTGTTCACTAGTTAACTAGTGAACATTTCCGTCTCCCACTAGTTAACTGGTGGGCTCATTTTGACCCTGACTAGTTAACTAGTGAGACACAAATACCTTCAACTAGCTGACTGGTATGCATTTTGGCCTTTACTAGTTAACTAATGAGCCATTTTTGTGTCAACTAGTTAACTAGTGAAGGTCAAAATGTGTTCACTAGTTAACTAGCGTGTACAGTTTGACCCTCACTAGTTAACTAGTTGACCTGTTGACAAGATATCAGAATTAATGCTCAAGCGGCTGGCCAAATTGGGCAAAGTTAACAAGTGGGATTTTTACATTCAGTAGTCAGCTAGTACGAGTTTTTGTACCTTACTAGTTGACTAGTAAAAACTAAATGTGTTTTAACTAGTTAACTAGTGGACATTGATCTGTCCACTAGTTAACTAGTGAACACACTGAGCAATACTAGTTAACTAGTAAGATATGAAACATTTTAACTAGTTAACTAGAGAGAATTTAGGCCTTACTAGTTAACTAGTTGACATTTAGGCTGTCACTATTTAACTAGTTGACACAAACATGGCTAACTAGTTAACTAGTGGACAGAAATGGCTTACATGTTCATGACAATTCTGGCTGATATCCTGATATCAGAATAAATGCTCATTTGGCTTGCCATATATTTACTAAGAAATCACAATGTAACCATAGACACATTACTTGGTGTGTGCATGCGTGCGTGCGTGCGTGCGTGCGTGTGTGTGTGTGTGTGTGTCTGCTCTGTCTTCTCATTCCCCAGTGAGTCGTGGTGGATGGCTGCTTATACTGAGCCAGGATTCTCTGGAAGTTTCTTCCTGTTAAAAGGGAGTTTTTCTCTCCACTGTCGCTATATGCTTGCTTAGTATGAGGATAGCTGTAAAGTCACTGACACTAGTCAGTGACTTGTTGCAATTTGCTGGGTTCCTTACATAGGAAACATTTTTTCTATTTGTCTTAATGAACTGACCTGAATTGGAATGTTTATTAAATGAAGTGCCTTGAGATGACTCTTGTCGTGATTTGGCGCTATATAAATAAAATTGAATTGAAATGAATTGAATATGTAGGGGGCTGTTGTATGCATGTTTGTCAGGGCCGGCTCTGGGTAACTTGGTGCCCAAGGCGAGAGTGCCCATTTGCCCCCCCCCACCCACCCCCACCCCCACCCAAACCCAAGTCCACACATTGGAAAAAGCAACTCCACAGTTATTCCTTAGTTACTAATTTTTAATTTTAAATATTCACACAGCAACTCTTTACAGTCAACAGCCTGAAGAATAAATGTAAGCTTGTAAGATAAGTAACCTGAGAATATTACAATAGCCAACAACTCAAAATGTTGTGCAAATGTCATTGGGGGTGATGCAAAATCAACAACTGTGCAATCAAAAGCAAAACTCAAACATCAAAGTGCCATCATAAAGAAAGTTCTACTTTCCATTTTGTTCAACTGCTGTGGCCAGTCAGCAGGATCCATGGGGCCAGCTCATACATGTTCACAGACATCTGTTGAAGCTGATGATGGTGTCTCTTCAGGCTGCTGGATTGGAGCACTGAGTCTGCTGGTGTGGTGTTGGGTTCCTCTTCTGTGAGAAAATAAACACACACACACACACACACACACACACACACACACACACACACAAAGCAACTTAGCCCTCTGATGCATGAATTACTTTAGAACAGTCCCACTTTTACATTCAATATTCCTCGGTCATGTGCAGTGATGCTTTTCACTATTTTTAATATTACTGGACTTTTTATTTTATTGATCTTTTTTAATCTGTTCTATGAAAACATGAATAAAATTATCAAAAACAGGTGGAAGTGAGGAATATTTGGAAAAAACTTATGTCTCACTCTCAGGTGCTCTTCAGCATCAAATAAATCGTAGAACATGAGGAAGAAGATCCGGTGATCTGAAGCACTCTGAGGATTTCATTTATTAAACAAGGAAACGCCGACGCGTTTCGGTACGACCTTCTTCAGGGCATAAACCTTTATACCCTGAAGATGACTCACTATGTCACAAAAACTAACGTCCATCCTTTTTTACAAATTTACAGCCTAACTGACAATAACATCTTAAGGAGACAATTTCAGATGTGTATGTTCAGATTATTTAATATTCTCAATGCTAAATCAATGCTGCACTGATTGTGCCAAAAACAAGTGTCTGGTGTGGATTTAAATAAATTAATTTTGCATATCATATGTGATAAGCCGTTTAATTTGAAAAAGTCCGTTTCTGCTGCTGATTACAAATAGCCTAACAAGTAACTTACTCACCTGGTTCTAGATGCTGAGATTGTAGCTCAGTAAATGTGCTGCTGCGTCATGCCTGGATAGAAGATGCTGCAGCAATAAACAAGAAAGAGACGGCATAAGATGTCATGCTGTGTTTAGGCAGTTCTCACTCCCCGCCGGGCCCGGCGGCAGCGGGGGAGTCACCGCCACGGCCGCGGTGGTGCCGCCTGCCCGATGTGTCGGACAAAGTTGAAAATTTGCTACACCCACACCTAACGTTCTTCTGATATGAAAATATTATATTCATATTGTATGCGTACTTAAAACTTGAATCAAAGTTCATATAAAGGCTGCAATCACAATCCAAAAACCAGTAAAAAATCTTACATTCTTCATCATCACAGTGAGACTCAACATTGTCTCACTGCATCTGGACACGACGATTCAAAAGTAAAATGAATGGGTTAAAGTTATGAGATACTGTATTGTGTGTGTAAACAACTAGCGAGGGTCCGTCCGTGGACCGTGCGTGGCAGGAGAGGCAGTTAGCTGCAATGCTAACGCAAAAAAATCCTTTGCAAAACTTATAAAGTCTGCATACCTCTGCTTTGGGCCCGTTTTTATTCTTCTTCCTTCCTTCGCTTTCGGAATGCTTATCCCGATGGCTTAGGCGTTCTTTTCATCGTAAAATATCAAACGTTTAAACGCGACGACAACAGGATGTCCTTCTACAGTGCCACCCACACACGAGTTCTATGGCAACCTTAACGGTCAAATGCATCGGAGCGGTGGCTCAAGCGGGAGCTCGAAATGCAGTCAGATCATTAGAATTTAAATATTGATGTTTTAATTTCATGTCATTTCAAAGGGGAATTTTGAGTATGTAGAGAGCGCATTTCATATTACAAACATTAATTTAATGAACTTTTTTTTTTTTTTTTTTTTTTTTAATTTTGCGCCCTATCCATCAGATGGCGCCCCAGGCGGCCGCCTGTGTCGCCTGTCGACAAAGACGGCCTTGATGTTTGTTATAATGCTTGTTGGAGCTATTTATACTTTATTTGTGTTAGTTTTGTGTATTTTCTTTAAATTTGTGATTAGTTTTTAAAAAAAGAACATTTAACTTTACTTAGGTAACATACCTTCATTTTCTTTCTGCAAGTACTTGATCTCTACCTTCAGTCCAGCCAGCGAGGTGCTCATCTCTCTCAGCACATCACTGATGTCCTGTCTACATGTTTGTTGGTGCTCTGAGGGGTTTCCTGCGTCTATATGTGAAACTGCTGGCTTCAAATCTGAATATTTCTTAGGGTTGGGTTGTTGTTGAAGCTGAGCCTCAGTAAGAGAGCAGATGAACAACAACAGTGTAAAAATCACTGTTACATCCATTTTCTCTGTCAAGCTCTGCAGGTCAGCTTTGTGCTTTCTTTGTGAACTCCTGCCGGCTCACGTCGTTCACTTCATAGAGCCGGTTCTTTCGTGACCGACACATCACTATTTGTTACAAATGCAGTTTACTTAAATGAGGATTTTACTTTGCGCTTTAAAACATAAAAACAAGCACATACAGTAAGTCATTCAAGCATACAAAACATGTTCATTTCTGTGATTTGAGCAGTATATGACCATCAGTATATGACCATCAGTTTCTATGGAACTAAATAAAATCTTTGCAAGGTAAAAAGAAATAAATTTGGCAAGTTGAGCTGATTTCATGTGCTGCTAATTTGTCTGGTTTAGATCAAACAAACTAGCGCATCAGAAAAGTGGCTGTTCATGTCTATGCGGGGGGGGGGGGGGGGGGATGATGAATATGTATAAATTTGCTGAATGTGTGAAATGATCTAATAAAACATCTGATTTTCTAACTACTGTTGCTCACATGGTGAAAATCAGTGAAGGTGGTGTGATGATTTTGATTGTCATAAACCCTTGTATTTTGCCACTGACACAGAAACACAACATCTCCAACCTCCAACTGCAGATAGACTCCTCTCACAGGTGCAATGAAAAAACCTGTAAAATTGTTTTATGAAAACATGCATGTTAGGTTATGTGGCTTGTCTAAATATTCACTAAGTCTGAGGGAAGGAGGGTGTTACATGTCCATGATGGACTGAAGATAAAAACAGTTCCCCTCAGTTCTTACTGCAGTAACAGAAGATGTATGAATGTATTATTACTAGTATTTAGTGAAACTGAGTACCTGTATTTGGGTTGTAGGCATTTCCAATATTAGTAACAACATGTCTGAAGACCAGAGTTGTTTTTGCATTAAAAGGTCCAATATCTCCTGAGCCTGAATCCATCAGAGAGGCTGAGAAAGCCACTTGTTTCACTGAGAGACAAAAACTTCATTAGTTTCTCAGAATTATGCATATAGTGTCGTGATCCTGCTCCTGCCGAAGACCTGTTGCCACAGTAACCACTGCCGCACCTCATCAGCTCCATTCATTCTACCTGTTCCGTCATCAACCTTATTCACCACACCTGCTCCTCCTGCTATTCATTATCCATTCAGCCACCCAGCCATTGCCAGAATATCGAACGTTCTCCTAGTAGATTCTCCAGCATTCACTTACCTTGTCTCCTGATCCCGACTCTGCTCCATCCCTGACCTTGATTATTGGATTATCCTGTTGGCTCCGACTCTGCTTCGTCTCCGACCCTGATTCTTGGATTTACCTTATCTGCACCGCTGCCGTTCTGACCCTCTGGCTCCGACTCTGCTCCGTCCCCGACTTCGCTTCCTGGATCTCCCTTGAGGACTATTCTCTGTTTCAGATCTCCCGGTAACGACCTCCTGCCTCCTGACATTGCCTCTGCCTCTCTCCTTTAAATAAACTTGTTTAACTGTCATTCTGTGTTGGGTGTTTTTACGGATCCGCCAGTCAGCTCGTTACAGAATAATCTGGCCACAATGGATCTGAATGCAACATCAGAGTGGCGTATTAGTGTGGAGACGGCAATAAACAAACTGGAAAACAAGACGGAGGAAATGCTAAACTTGCTACGAGCTAACCAACAGAGATCGCAGCCAGCTGCTTCCGGTTTAACGCCAGACTCCACCCTCCTGCCCCGAAGTTCTCCTATTGATGAGCCACGTCTGGTTCCACCTGAAGTATTCCGAGGTGAATCGAAGAACTGCTGCGCATTTCTTACACAATGTGAGATCCAGTTTGAGCTACAGCCTTCCTCATTTCCCACGGAGCGATCACGAGTGGCATACATCATTTCCTTGTTGTCAGGACAAGCCCGTGTTTGGGGAACTGGAGAATGGGCAAGAAACTCTGGAATCTGTTACAATTACCATGATTTTGCTCATGAACTTATAAGGATTTTTGATCCACTATTACCTGGTCGTGAAGCTACCCGCAAACTCATGACATTAAAACAGGATAACAGAAGGGTCACAGATTACATCATTGACTTTCATGCTATTTCTGCCACCAGTGACTGGAATGAGCCCGTTCTTATGGACATGTTTTACCAAGGTCTTTCTGACAGAATCAAAGACGAGATGGCCACCGAGAATTCCCTAAGACCTTGGTAGAACTGGAGAACCTCGCTACAATGATTGATCTTCGACTCTTGGAATACAGGAGAGACAGAACAACCCGGAATATTAATCAGCCTGCATCAACCCCTTACCGTCCTGCTCGCCAGTGTAGCGTTATGGATTTATGCTCTTTTATGAAAGAGAAACCATGCTACGTATTAATTCGGAATATTAATTTTAATAAATCAATAACCAAATTTTATATTGTTCAGAAGACTCAAAGGTTGTTTTCATCGATAAACTGACGATAATATCTGAGTGTCTGTGTTTCAGTTCAATGAGGAAACCAGTTTCACAATTAAAAGTTTTAATTCATCAAATTAAACTAATGATTTTGAAATTGACAAACAGGAAATACAATCAACATTGGTAACTTTGTGGGACAATTTTTTTAACAGTTGATATGCTGTTCTGGCTCAAATAGACCTTCTGATGAATTTATGAAGATTGAGAATGTTGTGAGTTGTGCTGGTGATTATGGCAAGCCAAATGAGCATTTATTCTGATATCAGGATATCAGCCAGAATTGTCATGAACATGTAAGCCATTTCTGTCCACTAGTTAACTAGTTAGCCATGTTTGTGTCAACTAGTTAAATAGTGACAGCCTAAATGTCAACTAGTTAACTAGTAAGGCCTAAATTCTCTCTAGTTAACTAGTTAAAATGTTTCATATCTTACTAGTTAACTAGTATTGCTCAGTGTGTTCACTAGTTAACTAGTGGACAGATCAATGTCCACTAGTTAACTAGTTAAAACACATTTAGTTTTTACTAGTCAACTAGTAAGGTACAAAAACTCGTACTAGCTGACTACTGAATGTAAAAATCCCACTTGTTAACTTTGCCCAATTTGGCCAGCCGCTTGAGCATTAATTCTGATATCTTGTCAACAGGTCAACTAGTTAACTAGTGAGGGTCAAACTGTACACGCTAGTTAACTAGTGAACACATTTTGACCTTCACTAGTTAACTAGTTGACACAAAAATGGCTCATTAGTTAACTAGTAAAGGCCAAAATGCATACCAGTCAGCTAGTTGAAGGTATTTGTGTCTCACTAGTTAACTAGTCAGGATCAAAATGAGCCCACCAGTTAACTAGTGGGAGACGGAAATGTTCACTAGTTAACTAGTGAACACATTTTGGCTTCACTAGTTAACTAGGTGACACAAAATGGCTCACTAGTTAACTAGTAAAGGCCAAAATGCATACCAGTCAGCTAGTTGAAGGTTTTTGTGTCTCACTAGTTAACTAGTGATGGCCAAAATGTGCACACCAGTTAACTAGTGACAGAAGAAATGCCCACTAGTTGACTAGTGAACACATTTTGGCTTCCTAGTTAACTAGGTGACACAAAAATGGCTCACTAGTTAACTAGTAAGGGCTAAAATGCATACCAGTCAGCTAGTTGAAGGTTTTTGTGTCTCACTAGTTAACTAGTGACAGTTCAAAGTGTCCACATGTTCACTAGTGAAGGCAAAACTCCTAACTAGTTAAGTAGTTGGAGTAGGGCAGTGCCACTAGTTAACTAGTGAACCATTAATGACTCACTAGCTAGCTAGTTGATTGTAGCAGGCTCACTAGTTACCTAGTTGATGCATCCATTGTCCAAACTAGTTAACTAGTGAGGACATAAATGTATACTAGTAAACTAGTTCAAGCCTACATTCACACTAGCTAGCTAGTTGCACAGAATTCTAATTAGGAGGCAGAGAATTTCTCAAATTGAGGCTTTCTATTGGCTCACTATGTTAAAATAAAATATGACAACCAATCACAGTGCGGAATTTTGCAAAATCCCACCCCAAACATTTGCATGCGGCACACAAGTTAACATGCTGGCCAGAGGAACCTCAGCTAGTAAACTAGTAGTGGCTTCAGTGTGACACTTACATGTAAACTTGTGAAGGCGGAACTGCTCACTAGTTAACTAGAGAGGGTACAAATGTCCACTAGTTAACTAGTGAGGTGCAAAATAAGTGTCACTAGTTCACTAGTGGGCCCCAAAACGCCCACAAGTTAACTAGTAAGGTGTGGATATGCTCACTAGTTAACTAGTGAGGTGCAGATTTGCTCACTAGTTAACTAGTGCACCCTTAAGCGCCCACTAGTTAACTAGTAAGGTGCAACAAAGCATCACTAGTTAACTAGTAAGGTGCAGATATGCTCACTAGTTAACTAGTGGGCCCCAAAATGCCAACTAGTTAACTAGTAGGGTGCAGATTTGCTCACTAGCTAACTAGTGAGGCGCAGATATGCTCACTAGTTAACTAGTGACGTGCAGATTTGCTTACTAGTTAACTAGTGAGGCGCAGATATGCTCACTAGTTAACTAGTGAGGTGCGGATTTGCTCACTAGTTAACTAGTGAGGTGCGGATTTGCTCACTAGTTAACTAGTGAGGTGCAGATTTGCTCACTAGTTAACTAGTGAGGTGCGGATTTGCTCACTAGTTAACTAGTGAGGTGCGGATTTGCTCACTAGTTAACTAGTGAGGTGCAGATATGCTCACTAGTTAACTAGTGAGCATATCTGCACCTCACTAGTACCTCACTAGTTAACTAGTGAGCATATCTGCACCTCACTAGTTAACTAGTGAGGTGCGGATTTGCTCACTAGTTAACTAGTTGCATCTAAAAACACATACAAGCTGACCATTTTTGTCCACTAGTTAACTAGTGGAACAATAGAAATTTCACCAGTTTACATGTGTGGCAGTGCAGCAGCTCACTAGTTAACTAGTGCCTGAAACACAAATTATGCATATTCTAATGAGAAGGCGGGCAGAAGACTCCTGTTGGGTATAAGAATCCCACCCAGTCTAAAACGTATGTGCTGTGGCCTCACAATCTGATGGGTGTCCCTGAGCGCCAAGGCTTGCACTCATTAGTCATGGTTTGACACCTACTGGTTGGTCGTTGCGGCGGGTTCGAATCCCGCAGATGGCATTCCGCAATTGCTGTAACATTATTTATTTTCTCTTTGTGTTGTAATGTTCAAAGTTTTATTGTTTTACTGCTTTTATTCCCCCCTCCCAAATCAAGTAAAGCACCTCGTTTGGTGTCGTGTAAGGGAGATCAGTTGGCGAGTTCAAGTCCCATTGAGGAGAATTGGAATTTAGTGTGCCAGTAATTTTATTGTAGTTCATTTTTGTTTGGTATTGAAAGTTTGGTATTGAAAAAGGCTATATTAAAAATAATTATTGATATATATATATATATATATATATATCCATCCATCCATCCATCCATCTTCCCAAGAAATAGATCAAATGACACTGAGGGAAAAAACTGTGGTTATTTTGGAGAGGGTGCTGGCTGCAAAACCACAAAGGCGGAGCTGCACCCCGCCCATTCACGCAAACTCAGCCTAGCCCACTGACTTCCGTTTTTGTTTTCAACTTTATCGCAAACTGACCTGACCCACATGAATTACGGCTGTTACTAGTTTACAGTCGTTAATGCTATGTTCTATACTCCAATTAAACAAGATAAATATAACTTGCTACATGACAAAGACTGAATATATCTCGAAATGAAAAGGTTTCTTTTAGCGAATATCTGCCTACAGCTGGTCTAATAAAAGTGGTTTACAACAGCACTTCAATCTATTGAACGGCCTCTGGTAGTTTAGTGGTAAAATCGTCTGAGTTGGTTTTTGCTTTCCCCTCAGCTGATGCTGGTTCGATTCTCGGTGGGGTCATCAGCAGTCTATTTAGCCACATTCAATTTGTTTATATTTTAGTTGTAATGTTTCTTTTCAGCAAAATATTTATGTCGCTAAAAGTTCTTTGAATTTGGTCGTTCCTAAACAGCATTTTAGTTGAAACTCTGCTCACAAATGGACTCACACTGGCTAAATAAACGAATAAATAAATAAATAAACACATTATATGTTAAACGGTATACCAGTAAATTGTTGTAAACATAGTACTGGCAAGTGTAGCTAGAAATGAAGAAAAGAGGTTGTAAACTACCTAAAACTTACACTACTGGGAGGCGAAACAGCATGTCAACCTGACTCCATAACCACTACACCACCACATCTGTTATAAATCAAGTGGCGTTACATGTAATTGTGCTGCCCAGTGTGTCTCTGAGATGGGATGTATGGTTTATTGGCGGTGTCTCAGTAGAAGTCATTTCAGAAATAATTTGTCAGAAAATTCACAGAATATCCAGATTTGAGAACCAAGACCAGACCCGCTTCGGGGGAGGAGACCAAATTGAAGCTGAGACGGGAGGAAAATGCATGAATGAGGCTAAAAATGGCTTTGGCGTGTTTCTTATGAGGAAATGACAATATAACATGATTAAAAGTTCCAAAAGTTAGATTTTTAATTATATGGAACCTTTACAAAAACTGTTCAATTAACTTCTCAACTCCGTCCTCAATCTCGCATTTTTTAGCTACAACACCCTCTTTGGTTCCAGAATGCTATCAAGTCTGACAACTGGAAGGAATTAGACTGACTCTAATGGAATGGGCGGGGCTGATTCTGGAATGGGCGGGGCTGACTCTGGTGCAGCTCCACCTTCTGGTGCAGCTCCGCCTTTGTGGTTCTGCAGCAAGCACCACTTGTTATTTTGAGCTAGTACCAGAAGACAGTGTAACCTTTTTTAGTTCTCTCCAGTCAAAACAAAACTTTAGACTTTTTTCTTTTTTAAATTTAACAGGGAACAGCAATCAATTGAACAGGGAACTGCAACCAGTAGTCACACAACAAAATAAAATCACACAAACAAAATAAAGTTACTCTCCTTTTTTCTTGGTGTCTGAAAAGGGCAGGGAAAACCATCAGACTCCAGTCACCCATCGAATGGACTCTTCACCCTCCTGCCCTCTGGGAAGCGCTACAGGAGCCTATGGACTAAGACTACCAGGTCCCGAAACAGTTTCTTCCCCACAGCTGTCAGACTCCTAAACTCTGCCTGCTGACATAACACCCCAAACCAGCAGCACCCTACATAAACTCTGTAGAAACAAGAAAGCCCTGGAAATTGATGCAGAGCGTCGCGGGATATGCCTGACTGGTCATATATATTACCTCTCATGACACTGACCTCTGACCCTATGAACTTGTGTATGTGATGAGTTTATTTACCTTTGATAGGGAGTTATGACCTCTGATTTTGTCAAAATCCTTCAACCCGTTCAGGAGATATTGCACACAAAAGCCAAATTTTCATATATACGGCCTCACACAACCTTGACCTTTGACCCTATGAGGTTTTGTACCTCATGAGTTTATTTACCTTAGATAGGGAGTTCTCACCTGCGATTTGGTCAAAGTATTTCAACCTGTTCAGAAGATATTGCACACAAAAACCAATTTTTCATATATACGGCCTCACACGACCTTTACCTTTGACCCTATGAGGTTGTGACCTGATCAGTTTATCTACCTTTGATAGGGAGCTATCACCTCTGATTTGGTCAAAATCATTCAACCCGTTCAGGCAATTTTTGATATATATATGACCTCACACAACCTTGACCTTTGACCCTATGACATTGTGTTCCTAATCAGTTCATGTACCCTTCATAGTAATAAAATACACAGGCGAGGGTCCGACTCTCTGGAGGACGCCATGCTGGATTCTATGTTTATTTAGCTGTATTTATGGTTTTGCTGGTGGTTTTTGACTCCTTTGAAAACTGTGCAACAACACTCTTCTTCTTCTTTTTCTCGTGTGTTATTTGGCGGATGGCACTCAACATAAAAAGATGCATTTCTCAAACAATTAATGTATTGGAGCGTGAACCTGAGTCATTAATCTCATATCCTAATTTGAGAGTTACAGCTAGAGTCCAGAGGGTTTTGTTGGCTTTATGAGCATTAGTTAGTAAGGTCCTCACTTGAACAAAAAATACAGCTTGTTTGCAGTGACTTTGGTATTTACTACCCCCTATTGCCAGAAATCTACACACTTTCCCTTTAAGCGCGTTGTCTCTTTAAGACTGGTCCTGGGTGACATTGGAGTTTACAGCGAGGCCGTAGAAATTCTCTGTCTGGATATTTATTGTGGAGATTAATGGACTAAAATGGGTTGCTGCACCGTGACTGTCTTCTCCTTTTTTTGGAGAGTAAAAACTATATTTTGGTTTTTAAATGCTGCCGCTGCACCGTGTTAAGAAATCATATTACTGGTTGGTTCGAAATGGGTTGAAATGTTCACATTTCTTCTTTGCTTTACATGCTGATCACTAAAGCGTGCTTTAATTAATATTGCGTTTTCGTAAAACGTAAGAGCAAACAAGGGGGATTTTAATTGACAAAAATAATAAAATCAGCACATTTCCAAGCCAACTGCGGTTAACATTGGCACGTCGGCTTGAAAAATATCTCCTTTTTGCCGTAAATAACACACATTTCATAGCTGTTGTGGGTTATGTATGTGTTCATCAGTGCTTGAGAACTGTAACTTTGGGGAGCGGGTCGTAATTGTGGGCTTTTAATGCGGTGCTGTCTGTGGCGAGGTGTTGGTAGGGTCTGATCGGAGCTGCAGCCAGAGCGTTTCTCCCGACCAGCGGCTGCTGGGAGCTGGTCCACGGTGAAGCAGCCCACGCAGCCGAACGAGGGCTTCCCGGCTAAGAGCTGACCGCAGCGGCCCCGACGACCGCGGGCCAGCGACCCGAGAAATAACATGGGGAGTCCTGCTGCTGCCTGCTGTTGTTTGTTTTCCGTAGTAAATACCTGAATATGCAGAGACTCAACAGGTCATTCAGTTGTGTTGTATCATTCAGATGATCAAATGAAATGTTGCAACATTAATATCAGTTTACCTGATCTTGATCAATAATCACATTGATGAATTGGTGCATGAATAACTACAGACCCTGCTTCCTGCAGCAGCTTTTTCTGCTCTAGATTTATGATCTGCTATTTGTATATTTCAACGAAAAAGACGGAAATGGCATTAATTATTTAGATTTATTTGTGGATTTTTTTGTCGATGTTAACCCTGTTGTGTCTCAGTTCATGAAGCTGTTTTCAATGTTTCCCGCGATGCGAGCAGCTGATTGTGCAGCAGATGGCCGCGGACATGATCAATTTCGAAGTGCTAGTTCTGGATCAAGAGAAAGCCTGCTGTGCTGTGCCGATGATTTTATTTTGCGAGGATGGATTGAGGAAGGGGGACACACATGCTTAAATATCGACTGTCGGCAATAATCAGATTCATACTCATAAAATACTTGTTTACATGTTTGTGTGTGTGAGTGTGTGTGTGTGTGTGTGTGTGTGTGTGTGTGTGTGTGTGTGTGTGTGTGTGACTCTGCCCACTAATCTGTTACGTATTTTGTTTCTTGTTGACATAAATACAAAAATTATGCAAAAGAAAAGAAGTGAAATAATGTACAAAACTAAAGTGTATGATCGAGTATCGAACCCGCAACCTTCACCATTGCAGGCGAACGCGTTAGTCACTAGACCACCAACACTAGGTGCTACATCTCCTCGCAAATTTATACCTTTAAAACACTATGAGTGCTGGCAGGCTTTACAGCAACGTATGTAAAATAGAGCCTTTTTTATTATTATAAACTTGTCGCTTCCGTACAAATGTGAAACAATATATCTGACGGAGATTTCTGCGGAGTTTCTGCACTTTCCTGTCAACAGAAACAGACATGCTGTCTGCCGCTGCCTTCCGCCTCCAGGCTTTTTCAGACTAATAACTGAAAACTAAAGACTGCACACGTTAACTGAACAAAGATTACAGCAATACACCACAACTTTCTCGCTACAAATATCGTCAAAACATATTTATGTGCTCAAACGATCTTAGTTTATCAAATTTTCTCTTAGAACAGCCTGAACAGAGTCCGCCATACTTTCTCTGTTTCTCAGTCCTACATGGACCAATCACATAGCTGTTCTGCATTTCTTCATTTGCATGTAAAGGCCGGATTTGCTCACTAGCTAACTAGTGAGCAGTACAGCGGTCGAACTAGTTAACATGTTACACAGAATGCCAGCCAAGTGTGTATTTATTCAAATTCCACAAATTTACTAGTTTTAGGGGCATTTTTCTGCAGCTAGTTAACTAGTGACAGTGTTTTGTGTTCACTACTTAACATGTAAGGCTCAGTTTGCCCTCTATAAGCTAGTGAGAAAAAATTATAATGCAGATATGCTCACTAGTTAACTAGTGAGTGCTTCCTGTCCCATTACAAGTGAACTAGAAAGGCCAAATATGTCAACTAGTTAACTAGTGAAGGTAAATTTGTCACTAGTTAACTAGTAAGAACACATTTTTACATAACAAGTAAACTAGATTGCTCCAAAAACAGCAACTAGTGTGCGTCTTGTGCGCACTAGTTAACTAGTGAGCATATCTGCACCTCACTAGTTAACTAGTGAGCATATCTGCACCTCACTAGTTAACTAGTGAGCAAATCCGCACCTCACTAGTTAACTAGTGAGCAAATCCGCACCTCACTAGTTAACTAGTGAGCAAATCCGCACCTCACTAGTTAACTAGTGAGCAAATCCGCACTTCACTAGTTAACTAGTGAGCAAATCCGCGCCTCACTAGTTAGCTAGTAAGCAAATCCGCACTTCACTAGTTAACTAGTGAGCATATCTGTGCCTCACTAGTTAACTAGTGAGCAAATCCGCACCCTACTAGTTAACTAGTTGGCGTTTTGGGGCCCACTAGTTAACTAGTGAGCATATCTGCACTTTACAAGTTAACTAGTGATGCTTTTTTGCACCTTACTAGTTAACTAGTGGGTGCTTTAGGGCACACTAGTTAACTAGTGAGCAAATCTGCACCTCACTAGTTAACTAGTGAGCAAATCCGCACATCACTAGTTAACTAGTGAGCATATCTGTGCCTCACTAGTTAACTAGTGAGCAAATCCGCACCCTACTAGTTAACTTGTTGACATTTTGGGGCCCACTAGTTAACTAGTGAGCATATCTGCACTTTACAAGTTAACTAGTGATGCTTTTTTGCACCTTACTAGTTAACTAGTGGGCGCTTTAGGGCGCACTAGTTAACTAGTGAGCAAATCTGCACCTCACTTGTTAACTAGTGAGCATATCCGCACCTTACTAGTTAACTTGTGGGCGATTTGGGGCCCACTAGTGAACTAGTGACACTTATTTTGCACCTCACTAGTTAACTAGTGGACATTTGTACCCTCTCTAGTTAACTAGTGAGCAGTTCTGCCTTCACAAGTTTACATGTAAGTGTCACACTGAAGCCACTACTAGTTCACTAGCTGAGGTTCCTCTGGCCAGCATGTTAACTTGTGTGCCGCATGCAAATGTTTGGGGTGGGATTTTACGAAATTCCGCACTGTGATTGGTTGTCATATTTTATTTTGACACAGGGAGCCAATAGAGAGTCTTAATTTGAGAAATTCTCCACCTCCTAATTAGAATTCTGCGCAACTAGCTAGCTAGTGTGAATGTATACTTGAACTAGTTTACTAGTATACATTTATGTCCTCACTAGTTAACTAGTTTGGACAATGGATGCATCAACTAGGTAACTAGTGAGCCTGCTGCCATCAACTAGCTAGCTAGTGAGCCATTAATGGTTCACTAGTTAACTAGTGGCACTGACCTACTCCAACTAGTTAACTAGTTAGGAGTTAAGCCTTCACTAGTTAACTAGTGTGCACATTTTGGCCATCAATAGTTAACTAGTGAGACACAAAAAACCTTCAACTGGCTGACTGGTATGCACTTTGGCCTTTACTAGTTAACTAGTGAGCCATTTATGTGACAACTAGTTAACTAGTGAAGCCAAAATGTGTTCACTAGTTAACTAGTGCACATTTATGTCTACCACAAGTTAACTAGTGTGCACATTTTGGCCATCACTAGTTAACTAGTGAGACACAAAAACCTTCAACTAGCTGACTGGTATGCATTTTGGTCTTTACTAGTTAACTAGTGAGCCATTTATGTGTCAACTAGTTAACTAGTGAAGCCAAAATATGTTCACTAGTTAACTAGTGCGCATTTATGTCTACCACAAGTTAACTAGTGTGCACATTTTGACCCTCACTAGTTAACTAGTGAGACAAATACCTTCAAGTAGCTGACTGCTATGCATTTCTGCTTTTACTAGTTAACTAGTGAGCAGTTTTTGTGTCAACTAGTTAACTACTGAAGCCTAAATGTGTTCACTAGTTAACTAGTGCGCATTTCTGCTGTCACTAGTTAACTAGTGGGCACATTTTCACCCTCGATATTTAACTAGTTGACACAAACATGTCTAACTAGTTAACTAGTGGACAGAAATGGCTTACATGTTCATGACAATTCTGGCTGATATCCTGATATCAGAATAAATGCTCATTTGGCTTGCCATAGGTGATATGAGATGAGATGAGATGGATGCGCGTGTGCATCTGATTTTGCTTCAGGAAGAAACAGGTGTCTGAGTGAAAAGTGATGGTTTGAATAAACTTAGGTTTAGTGGAAAAGATGCATCAAAACGCTATCTGTCGTGTTTTGCCTCACCGAAAATCGGACCCTCTGTTGGACCCGGGACGTCACCTTAGGATGTTTCATCCAGGGCACCTTAGCTGGCAAAGAAGACAAAGATGCGCTGCGAACTGGTCCAGAGTTGTCCTCGGTACACGTTGATGGTAAAGCGTTTTGTCGACGCACTTTCTTAAGTTAATTCACTCAGAAATCAAAAGACTCGGTAATGAGTCTGCGTTAGAAGTTGCGATTCAGCTATTCTGCCTGGCTTGGCAGAAACAGCGTGAAAGGGGGGGGGGGGGGGGGGGGAGAAACGAGCCAGCCGGCTCTGCCCCCCTTTCGGTTTTCAGGTCCACACTCTTTCGTTGTCCAGCACGAACAAAAAACATAAGACTCAAACTTACCAAAAACCTTTCTCTTCTCAAAGCAAACCTGTGCGTCATCAAATGTGTCTGGAGTTTACTGTGGGAAGGTGTGTGTGGGTGTGTGTGAATGTTTGTGTGCTTGAGTGTGAAGGTCAGTACCACACATTCTCAACATTATTTAAGAATGGATTCATTAATCCATTATAATTACCCCAAAGCATAATAGTCATTCATTTGATTAAACACATTTATAATGAGCAAAATGATAATGGTTATTTTAACATTAAAATCAAGAAAAAGAAGTTTAAACTTTATGTTTTGACTTGGTCTGGGTACAACTCATGTAAACACATCTTCTGGTAGACTGCAGGTGGTTGATGTTATGGTTTCCTCCCAGACTCGCTGGCGTTCAGGACTTAATCTGTGGGTGAAAGTTCTCAATGACCCAGCTTTGACCTAGCTGCGTCCAGCACCACCTTTGTGATAGAAAACCCATATTTCCTCACGTTACAGTCCCCCCTTTTTGTGACGACATGGTGGTCAAGCAGAGGCCACCTGACGTCACAACCACAATAACGTGATGTACTCGTGAAGGAAGACATCCCAGATGAAGGCAGGAACGATGAAGCGTCTCCACAGGTCACGTGTAGAAGGGAGTCTATCCTGATCAGATGATTAAGACCAAAACTGTTGCAATCATTGTAAAGTAATCCACTTAGGGAATCTTGAAAGCAGAGCTATTTCAATAGCAGTTAATTTTCATCAGCAATAATGCAAAGGTATTCAAAGGATAAGCAGCTCGTGTGCCACACGGAGCTGGGCAGGTGATGTATTCCTCAGGCGTAATCCAGGCGAAGTCCAGCGCAGACCTCGACCCATCTTGAACCACGACCGAAGCCCCATGCGACAGAAACCAGTTGAAGGATGGTGAAGACGACCCCTCTGATGGAATGTAGTCCATACGAGCTCGGAGAAGGAGACAAAGTGAGACACCCACACGATAGATGGCATTTGATGCAAATCAAAGAAATCAATCAAAACCTATCTATGGGTTCCTCTGGGAAAATGTGGATGCCTTTTGTGAATTATCTAAAGAAGAAATGTTCTGCACCCTGTTCTACATGTCATGTAAAAACGTGATGCAGAGAAAACACAAATAAAAGAAAGTAAATCCTAACTGATATGTGAGACTCAGCAGGCTGCATCAATTAAAGGCATATATATAAAAGAAATAATCATGAAAATGAAGGGCAAATTGGCTTGTGGCCCTTTAAGGGAAATAGTAACAAAATAAAATTAACTTTGTAATCAAATATAATCATGCGACACAAAGCCCTAATAAAAAGATAGAGATGTAAATCAGTTCTAAAAATGTAAATCAGTAGGTTAGTAATCCCTAAAGATGAGAGTTAGTAACAGGATCCTGGCTGGAGGCAGGTAACCTGAAAAAAAACTCAAAGGATATCACATTCGTTAAAAACTCATCCCACAAACGAGAGAATTTGTAACGGTCCACCAGTTAGTGGAAAAGAATCCGGTCAGAATAGAGTTGTTCAGTATAGAGTTTTGAATCTGGTATTGCGGACCCACAGAGACACGAGTTTGGACGTATCTGTGGGAGCAGGCTCATAAGCGATTTGGTAATCAAACTGTTTGTATCTTGTGTTACGAACCCACAGGGAAACTTGTTTGAATTTACCTGAGGGTTCCGTACGGAACTGGAGCGAAGCTGATGGTTTAACTGTTAGGTCAGAACCTGATTTTACCTGCTCAAAGTTGGGTTGCAGCTTTACGGAGGCGACTTTGTTGTGATCAGAAATAGTAGTGAACTGGAAATGCGAAACCGATGCTCGCAAAGCAGGAGGAGGCTCTCCACCCCCCTTTTGTTTCTCAAACTTATGCCGTGTCTGTGAGACAGGAGAAGCATAACAAAGAACAGTTCTTAAGCTCTTAAAAGTTCTATTACCAAGAAGATGCACATTGTCACCTGAATCGTGCTGAAAGAGTAGGTGTTCAGATGTCCAAAGACCCGGAGGTGTTGGACTTGGAGGTTCTGAAAAGGAGTGATCCAAGGATGGTTGTGTCACGTGTGTCAAAGCAAATCTAGCCATGTTCAGAATCAGATACAGACATGATGCTAGCTTTAGGAACATGGTCTGTCCTGAAAACTGAAGCCAAGAATACTTTATTCCCAAGAATGATGGAGGTTCCCACACAGAATCAGAAAAACCCGGTTTAACCAGAGTAGTTACAGACTGACTAGAATTCCGCCCCGTAGAAGGTGCAGCACCTAACTCCGGGTCGGAGGTCAATGTCGTCAGCTGAATTGGTGGAAGGTCAGTGTCGATTCCTGCAATGACCCGCCCACTCGGAGGAGGGTTTCCCCCGAACAGCCTGAAGTCTGCAACGGAAAACTCAGTGCCACTCGGCACCCCCCTTTTGTCAGGAGGGGCCCCGAGCAGAGCATCACTGCACGCACCTACACCTCCCGGGCCGGGTGGTCTTCCCGAGCCCGTGAGAGAGGTGTGCGCTGCAACCACCGAGCCTCCTTCAATATCGCCACTGACCACTTGACTACTGGAACCTGCAGGGTTTTCTGCGTCGTCGTGGTCACCTGTAAGAGAAATCACAGGAAAGAGAGCACAGAGTCCAGAGACTAAGTCACACCCCTGTGAAAGGAGAAAGGAATTGGCCACCGTATTAGCAGAGGTCACAAACTGAGAAATGACAAGGTCATTCACATAAAGGTCAAGATGTCCGGGCACAAACCCCTTAAATGGCATGGTAGCTCCGTCCGGAGACCACAAGTGTTTCACGGCGGCTGACGTTTCCATCACGCCCCGATAAAGAAGCTGGTTTGTGCATGAGGCGGACTGACGAGTAAAACAGACCTCTGACTGAAGCGGTGGGTCACAGCCTGAAGATTTCACACCCATGCTGGAGAGATGTTCAGCCTTTAACATGGATGACAGAGGAGAAGCATTAGGAACCAAAGGGTTAAGCACAACCTGTTTGTCAGAGAGGTTAACCATAGGCTCAAGAGATTTATTCAGCTTAAAAGTAGCAGAGAAAGTGTTGTTTATTTCAAACCTTGATGTTGATGGTGGGTTTTTGACCCCCTGGAAGAAATAAAAGTAAAGAAAAAGCGTTATGACTGTAAACAGCATGTTGCTTGAATTCACGTCATGAATTGCAGACCAGAACCACCTCCGACCCAGTGCAGCTGGCACCAAACCGCAGCCACTAGTCCCCACTGTTCCCGACCGGCGGCACCCGCCTAAAACGGGCCCGTTCGGGCGGGCGGAGGGACCAGCGTTGCCCAGCCGGTGAACAGTCTCCTGCGTCTTGGCATGTTCTGGAAGCAGAACGTCAGAGAACCTTACATCAGGTGTAACAGTGCAAGAAAGATTTTGTCGTGTCTCGTCCATCTCCCATTAAGTTCAGAGCAACTCGCGTTTTTACCTTCTGAGCCGACGTAAAACTCCGGGCAAATTCCTCAATTTGTCTCACACAAACAAGGACTGTCCGTAGCCTACTTAACTTTATGACACAGGGTAAAACAAGGAATTGTTGAGAGAGAAATTAATACACACAACTTCACAAGATGGAAGAAAAAGGCATGGATCCGAGCGATGGAGGCTGTGAAAGCCGACCCGTTCACCGGTCCAAAATAAAAGTAATTAAAAAAAATAATAAACCCTACGCTGCCGAGATGTTATCAGACGGACAAACGTAGCAAACTGTAGATTCTACACACCGTAGCGATTTACAAGAACCACCGCCAATGCGGGTTTTGTGAGGACACAGACTGACTGTGTCAGAAATGGTATGTCAATCTAACGGGACGCGTTCCCTATTTGTCTAACTGTGGCGCTAGCTTAGCTCTCCGGCAAGGCCTAGCGTTCTTTGTCTGTAGCAACCAGACTTAAATCTTCCCGATTAACAAGTAGGCATCTCGCTCCACTTTTAATACGGACTTTAAAAAGCGTACGCAATCTGAATGCAGTAACTCGTAACGGCCATGCTTCGCTTTACGACGTTTACCTAGCAATCAAGCTACGGTAGGTGTCACCGAGCATTCCGTTTAGATTCGGCTTCTATCAGTCGCCCATGCAATGGAAATATTTTCCACAATAGCTCGCCCACAGTGTCAACACACTGAGACGAAAGGTGTCCGAGAATTTAGTCTCGGTTCGGAGGTACGGAGAATTTAGTGATAATTTTAGGAACTGAGGATAAGCTGCTCACGGTAGCTCACCCAGCAATGGTCAGAGCGGAAACGTAGCTTTCCGACCTGAGTTTAGATTAGAGACGCGGCGGCGCGTCAAAATGGACAGAATATAGTCAAAAGCACAACTCACACGTTCGCTCCGAAGGCGAAGATGGGATAAATCAAAGTTAGGTCTGTAATTTGCGGTCAATTTGAGATCGGAGTTCTTCTCCGTCAAGTTATCACCCGGACGTCTCCCGGAAGAGTGACTTCAGCGGAACAATTTCCGGTTTTTCAAAATAAGACATCAAAGTGAAACACAGAGAAAAGCGTTGTTTGTAGCTTTTAGATGTTAGGAATCAGACATATCGCAGATATAGAAGACTGGATACGCTCGCCATTAATGTAGCGTTATGGATTTATGCTCTTTTATGAAAGAGAAACCATGCTACGTATTAATTCGGAATATTAATTTTAATAAATCAATAACCAAATTTTATATTGTTCAGAAGACTCAAAGGTTGTTTTCATCGATAAACTGACGATAATATCTGAGTGTCTGTGTTTCAGTTCAATGAGGAAACCAGTTTCACAATTAAAAGTTTTAATTCATCAAATTAAACTAATGATTTTGAAATTGACAAACAGGAAATACAATCAAGATTGGTAACTTTGTGGGACAATCTTTTTAACAGTTGATATGCTGTTCTGGCTCAAATAGACCTTCTGATGAATTTATGAAGATTGAGAATGTTGTGAGTTGTGCTGGTGATATGAGATGAGATGGATGCGCGTGTGCATCTGATTTTGCTTCAGGAAGAAACAGGTGTCTGAGTGAAAAGTGATGGTTTGAATAAACTTAGGTTTAGTGGAAAAGATGCATCAAAACGCTATCTGTCGTGTTTTGCCTCACCGAAAATCGGACCCTCTGTTGGACCCGGGACGTCACCTTAGGATGTTTCATCCAGGGCACCTTGGCTGGCAAAGAAGACAAAGATGCGCTGCGAACCGGTCCAGAGTTGTCCTCGGTACACGTTGATGGTAAAGCGTTTTGTCGACGCGCTTTCTTAAGTTAATTCACTCAGAAATCAAAAGACTTGGTAATGAGTCTGCGTTAGAAGTTGCGATTCAGCTATTCTGCCTGGCTTGGCAGAAACAGCGTGAAGGGGGGGGGGGGGGGGGGGGGAAGAAACGAGCCAGCCGGCTCTGCCCCCCTTTCGCTTTTCAGGTCCACACTCTTTCGTTGTCCAACACGAACTGAAAACATAAGACTCAAACTTACCAAAAACCTTTCTCTTCTCAAAGCAAACCTGTGCGTCATCAAATGTGTCCGGAGTTTACTGTGGGAAGGTGCGTGTGGGTGTGTGTGAATGTTTGTGTGCTTGAGTGTGAAGGTCAGTACCAAACATTCAACATTATCTACTTAAGTGTGGATTCATTAATCCATTATAATTACCCCAAAGCATAATAGTCATTCATTTGATTAAACACATTTATAATGAGCAAAATGATAATGGTTATTTTAACATTAAAATCAAGAAAAAGAAGTTTAAACTTTATGTTTTGACTTGGTCTGGGTACAACTCATGTAAACACATCTTCTGGTAGACTGCAGGTGGTTGATGTTATGGTTTCCTCCCAGACTCGCTGGCGTTCAGGACTTAATCTGTGGGTGAAAGTTCTCAATGACCCAGCTTTGACCTAGCTGCGTCCAGCACCACCTTTGTGATAGAAAACCCATATTTCCTCACGTTACACCAGTCATCCTCAGGTGAATTATCTAAGACTGTTTGATCTTCTACTCCCATCAGGACTGAGGAACCCATGCAACTTGGTAGGTCACAATTATCACCTGAAGAGAAGACCAGAAGGAGGAATCTGAATCTATGTCTGTATTGCGGCAACCCGGGGCACATGGTTCAGAACTGCCCGTTAAAAGGACAGGCCCAGTAGATATCCAGAGGCGTCTACTGGGTCACATTAATCCGAAGTCCTCGTCCAGACCTCCAATAACTGCCATATTTTCCTACGCAAATCAAGAAACTAAGCTACCAGTATTCATTGACTCTGGCGCTGACACAGAATTTATGGACTATAACACGGCCAAGACTTTGGGAATGGAGCTTCAACCCGTGTCGGGGACTCAGGAGATTCTGGCTATTGGCGGCCATACTATGTATCGTGCTACCCAGGAGATGAAACCTATAAACATGAGGATTGAAGGTAACCACACAGAGACTCTAAAATTTCTGGTTATTAAATCTTCTAGTCTTCCCATCATTTTGGGCAACACCTGGTTACAAAAACACAACCCACAAATTGACTGGTGCAAAAGAAAGAATCTTCAATGGTCTGCTCACTGCCATCATAACTGTTTAAACTATACCTCTCCATCTACTCAGTCTGTTCAGGATTCCCAGGAAATCTACCCTGACCTTTCTAAAGTACCCAAGGCATACCATGATCTGAAAAAGTTTTTCAGTAAACATTGTGCCACCTCTCTTCCACCTCACCACCCATATGACTGTGCTATTGACATTACCTGGTACCTTTCCTCCTAGGGGCTGTTTGTTTTCCCTCTCTATTCCCGAACAAACGGCCATGACCAAATATATTCAGGAATCACTTCAGGCAGGACTTATCCGGCCATCCTCCTCCCCAGCCGGAGCTGGGTTTTTCTTTGTGGAAAAGAAAGATGGATCCCTCAGGCCTTGTATTGACTATCGTGCCCTGAATGACATCACCATAAAAAATCATTACCCCTTACCACTCATAAACACTGCTTTTGACTCTCTTCACGGAGCCCGAATATTCACTCAACTAGATCTATGCAATGCCTACCATTTGGTTCGCGTACGTGAAGGAGATTAATGGAAGACTGCTTTTAACACCCCCACAGGACATTATGAGTATCTCGTGATGCCATTTGGACTAACTAATGCACCTGCTGTTTTTCAGGCCCTCATAAATGATGTTCTTAGAGACATGGTGGGCAGTTATGTGTTCGTCTATCTCGATGACGTTTTGGTATTTTCTCCTGATCCAGAGACCCACCAGAAACACGTACATGCCGTACTTCTCTGCCTCCTCCAGAATAACCTGTTTGTCAAAGCTGAACAGTGTGAATTCCATTGTACCACTGTCTCTTTTCTTGGTTTCACTATCTCTCCCAATCAGATTGCCATGGATCCTGCCAAAACTTCTGCCGTCATCAACTGGTCCATTCCCACAACCCGCAAACAGCTCCAACGGTTCCTAGGATTCGCCAACTTCTATCGGAGATTCATAAGATCGCTACACCTCTGCATGCTGTCATGACTGAGGGAAGTTTCCTGACCCAAGACATGCAGAATTCACACTAGGAGACGTAGGTAGGAAAAAATAAATGTTTTATTTTAAGGAGAACTAAAGGTGCACCGCCAGACGTGGCGGTGATGTTGAGCACAGCTCCGGGGCTGGGTCTGTTGAGACAAACACTGTCAGTGTTGGGCAGCGGGGAATAGAATTGCAGGACTAAGTTTGTAGTGGATCTTACTGTGGGGACTGAAATCCAGAGCATGGGAGGGTAGCCAGGACTGGGGTGAGCAACGTCAGCGTGAATCCAGAATCCAAGGGAGGTGAGCGGTGGGAGATCGGGTCGGTCTGGGTGAGGAGGGAGATCAGGCTTGGAGATGAAAAACCAGGTTATTGCAGGAAAGGTTCGTGGTGAGAATTCCTGATGAAGGGAAGGCAGAGGTCATCAAAAAAACAACAATGACGGACAAATATAAGGCAAGACTAAAGCTGTAGTTTTCGATAGTGGCAAGAGCTACCCAAGTTGAGTAATCTTCCGGCAAGGTGAATTGATCTCCAGCTCCTTATAACCACATGAAGTAGATGAGGGAAATCATCGCAGCTGGCCGCTCTCCGGAGCCGCCCACCTGCAATGACTTAAGGTGATTAGAGGAATGTGTAGACTCACCCCAGATCCTGACACATGCCCTCACTTCCAGCAAGGTCAGTTTTCTATGGAATAAGTCAGCCCAAGACTCATTTCAAAAACTCAAGGATATGTTTACGTCCACACCAGTCCTGCATTTACCCGATACCACAAGACAATTTATTGTGGAAGTTGATGCCTCTGCCTTTGGAGTTGGGGCTGTCCTCAGTCAGAGATCCAAGCATGATAAAGTACATCCATGTGCATTTTTCTCCAAGACTCTTTCATCCACAGAGTGCATTTATGATGTCGGAGATCGGGAACTTTTGGCCATCAAACTTGCACTGGAGGAATGGCGGCATTGGCTGGAGGGGGCTGTTACACCATTCATTGTGTGGACCGATCATAGAAACTTGGAATACATCAAAACTGCAAAAAAGACTCAGTTCTCGACAAGCCAGTACAGCTAGAGTAACTTAATGGAAATAATACTGATGCTTGATCTTTTTTTCCTAAACACTAACAGCTAAAACACGAGAACTGGAGCTACTGAAACAACAGGACCAAGGTATTGGAAACGATGAAAAAAACAGTAGATGTAAAAGTTGCAAATCAGAAATAAGAAGGACCTTTTTACTTGTAAGTGCTACTTTTGGCTACTGTTGAAAAACCAGTTAATTGTTTTCTGAATTTTCTAGCAAATAAAAAAGAACTGGAGTTACAAGAGAGAGGGTAACGGGGCCAGGAGGTTGCATCGTCCTCACAAAGTGTCCGGAGTCTGGTCTCCACATCCTGGTTAATCCTCTCCTATTGTGCATCGGTCTGGGGGTGAAAACTGGATGAGAGGCTTACTTGAATGCCCAGACGAGCACAGAACTCCCTCCAAAAGCCAGAGATTAACTGAGGGCCACGATCAGAGACGATGTCCAGGGGTAATCCATGAAGGCGAAACACCTCTCTCGCCATGATGTCAGCCATGTCCTTAGCCGAGGGGAGTTTCCTAAGAGGAACCAGATTTTTTTTTTTGAGAAACGGTCTACGATGGTGAGAATTACCTTGAAACCATCAGAAGGAGGAAGACCCGTGATGAAATCCATGCTGATGTGAGACCAGCGATGGCGGGGAATAGGTAACGGCCGTAATAATCCAGCTGGGGGTCGCCGAGAAGTCTTGGCTTTGGCACAGGTAGGACAGGCTGAAACAAATTCTTTGACATCTCCAGACAGGGTAGACCACCAGAAATTATTGCGTACAAGGGCCAGTGTTTTGGAGATGCCAGGATGGCAATAGAGACGGGAGCTGTGGCAGAAGGTGACTACCTGGGAACGGAGGGCATCAGGAACGAACAGGCGATCGGGAGGACACTGGGGAGGCACAGGATACTGCTGGTGCGCCTGTCGGAGTTGATTCTCCAGCTCCAATCTGGATGCTCCAAGCAATTCTATTTGTGGGAGAATCAGAGAGTCGGGGTCGTAGTCCTGGTCTGTTATTGTGGGTTCCATAGATCTGGACAGGGAATCGGGTTTTGTGTTCTTTTCTCCTGGGCGATAAGACAGAGTGAAGTTGAAACGACTGAAAAATATAGCCCACCTACATACCTTCATTTTCTTTCTGTAAGTATGTTATGGCCGCCGCCGTTTTGGAGCCCAGTGGTATGCAGCGCGCCTTTCCCTGTGCAGCAGCGCAGCACCACGGACAGCTACTCCGTGGGAAGCTGTCCTTACTCCAGCACCATGGACAGCGCCGGAGCGGCAGTCACGCCAGCTGGGCCTCCTGATCTCATCAGCCGGCCCTTCAAAAGCGGCCAGCTGGAGCTCATCAGGGGAGAGAAATGTTTGTGGTTGCAGAGGCAACGTGTGTTCTCTCCCCGTTGGCGGTTACCAGAGATTTTGTGGTTAATACCAGGTTGTGGTTTGCTTCTTGTGAAGAAGCAGCTTTAGAACCTTTTGTGTTTGGGATATTCCCAGTTAAGTGGTAGTTTTTGGTTTTGGTGTGTCTGCTAGACCATCTTGTGGGTAAATTACCAGGTGGGGTTTTTCCCCTTTGGCAGTCCCGGTTTTTCCTGAGCTATTTAAGTTGTTTTGGCAACTTTAGTTAATTCAGTATTTGGTTTTGTCTTTTAGACAAACCTTGCTTAATTACTTGGTGGGATTTTTCCCCTTTTGCGTTTCATTCCCTTTTTAAATAAAGGAGATTTTATTTAGGATTTAGAGTGGTTGGTCCTCTGGACATTTTCCGTTACTCATTTAAACTTAGTTGGATAATTCCTAGGTAAGGTCTTTTTGGCCCTTCTTTTGGTTCTTTCTTTTTTTTTTTTGTAATAAAACCTTTGAAAACACAAGGACACTTTGAGTTTGGTTTTGCTTGGTCAAGCCTTTTTCTCCCCAACGAGGGTCACTTTTTGTTATTCTGGTCCATCTTATGTTTATTCCCCTCACCTTCCTAGCTGAGCCCACAGAGGGGTGTAACAAAGTACTTCACCTCCACCTTCAGTCCAGCCAGTGAGGCGCTCATCTCTCTTAGCGCAGCATTGATGTCCTGTGTACATGTTGTTGGTGCTCTAAGGGATTTCCTGCTTCTACATGTGAACCTGCTGGCCTCAAATATGAATTTGAGTCAGGATCAGGTTGTTGTTGAAGCTGAGCCTCAGTAAGAGAGCAGATTAACAACAGTGTAAAACCCACTGTTACATCCATTTCCTGTCAGGTTCTGTGGGTCAGCTTTGTGCTTTCTGTGTGACTCAAGCCTTAAATACAGCTTTTGTTTGCTTAAATATTAACTGACTCTCAGGTGATATGACTTGGTACTTTGAACTTATTTTATTATAATAAAAAGCACAATTGTGGCCTTAAAGCAATAAGTTACATTTACATAATTTATAATATAATATAGTAAACTGAGTTTGTTTCTGAATCTACAAGTCTCGTCCTCCTCTCAGGGGTTCCATTTGCTTTTCTGAGATGTTTGCTGCAGTTTTAATGGAGATCAGATAAGAGATGAAAATGAAAATCAGTGTGAAATTAAATATTGTCTGATGTATTAACAACTCAAATTCTCTAATCTTAGCTCTTTGCATCATAAAATAAAAAAATGAAAATTGTAATTAAAGAAGGTAAATAATAAGATAGTTAGAAAAAAAAATAATTCTGAGAGATTCTGAGTTTCTGTTTTAGATTCAGAAAAAGGCTCAGTTCCAAACAAACAAACAGTGTTGTTTCCAGGGAAACAATCAATAATATTATGGGAGGCGATAACGTTCACTTTATTTTTACTACAGCTTCATTATTTTCCTCTAGAATGACTTTGCCCTTAAAGTGAAGACAAAGATAATGCATCAACTGACCCATTTAATGACTTACTGGTTAAAAACAACTTATTTTTTACTTATCAAAATTAAAGTTGCTGTGTACATGTTTGTTGGAGGTCTGAGCAGTGGCGGAGCTTGATATGTGCAACATGTGTGGCCGAACAGGGCGGCAGTCTGGAGGGAGCGGCATTTAATTTTTTTTTTCTTCCATCAACCGATACATCAACAAAACATAGAAATCACATGTTCTTCATAATAATAATAGTGATGAGTGATGATAATAATAATATTTCTGTAATAAAAGCACAACAAAGTCATTGTTTGCATTTATATTGGGATTTTATTGCGCCCCCTTGTGTCCGCTGCCCCTCTGTAGTGCTTTCTATAGCGCCCTTCATCAGGTGGGGGGGCGGAGGGATCTCGGAGAGTGATGATGGAGGGATACAGGTACCGTTTCACATATCACCGCTCACAAACATAATGGAGAAGAGGCGGTCGAAGCCATCTGGTGCCCAATTTCGGAAAAAAAGAAAAGAAGAGGAGGAGAAACGAGGAAAAGATGCAGGTCTCTTTATTATTTAGTTGGTATTTTTCCCGCCTGTCCCCCAACTTATTGATTAACTAACCTCTCTAATCTGAACGTTTTGCATGGTGCTATGATGATCCCTTCAAATGTCTTTTGCTAGCTTCTTACGTTGCATGTATTTAGAACTACTTCCAAACGCTAGCTTTTTCTTTGTCAAATGAGCTTTTATGAAAAGCTAAGAGTGGGAAAACCGAAAGGCTGATAACCAAACGCTATCAAATTAAAATGAGTCTTTGAGAATTTTGCTGAAATACATTGACGGCGGGCGGCAGGTCTCGCGCCGGCGCCATTCGCCTTTCTTTTTGGACTCGGGAAATGAGCTACGTATTATTTACCCCACGAAAAATGGAGCAGCAGCGGGTCGCTGGAGGTGCCCTGCTAGTAAGATCCCGTTTAAACTGTAAACTGCCATAAAATAAAAACTATAATAGCTAAAGCGGTCTTTTTTTTTTAGCTGAAAGTTGAGACTGTCTCGCCTTTCAGCACTGTACAAGTCGATGATGTCATCATGTTGCGTGGCTATGTTAACTCACAGTGACCTTGAAGCAGCGTGGGAGAGTTGAAGAATTTAACCAGTTAAAATGGATTCATGGATATTTAATCAATAGTTGTGGCTCCTCTGGTCATTTAGTTCTTTGTGTGCCGGAGACATTAGCTGAATAAGGAAATAAAAACTTAAAATGACAAAAAAATTAGGGAAAAACACTTGTTTTGTATTTTATCAATTATTAATGATCAATAGATGGTTGGTGTTTTAACTTTTGGTAAAGGAAAACACACAATTTCCAGGCAGCCCCCGTCTGGAGAAGTGATGGTGACATCAGCCGTTAAAAATAAATAATACTCTGAGGTTTTTATGAATAATTTGTACTTTTACTTGAGTATTTCTCTAACACCAGTGCTTTTACTTGTAAATGAGTAATATTTTAGCAATGTAACAGTACTTGTACTTGAGTACAGATTTTCAGAATTCTTTCCAACACTGCTGAAAACTGTAAATGCTCATTGTAACATGTTAATTAAAATGCTTAAGCAACAGACGTGACATGAAGATTGTATTGTTTGTTTTATGCAACATCAGGAGCCCTACGCAGATATTTTGGGATGACATCAGCTGCCACTGAGGAACAGCCATCTACCTCCACTGCTCATACCAGTAGGCCAGTATTTGAACTTGAGGAGGGACAGTCTGCTGGCACCACATCTCCCCAGGAAGATACTTTAGGTGGGTTTTGCACACGTTTGTGTGTCCAGCAAACATTTAGCTATAGACATTTAAATAGTATTTTCACAGAATATGGGAATTGTTCCATATAGCAATGTGGTGAGTTATGCTTCCATTTTCTGTCAATAGAGAGACATACCAGTATATGTGAACTTGATGAGGGACAGCCAGCTGCCACGTCTCCCCAACAAGATATGTCAGGTAAGTTTTGCACAAGTGTGTGTGTGTGTGTGTGTGTGTGTGTGTGTGTGTGTGTGTGTGTGTGTGTGTGTGTGTGTGTGTGTGTGTGTGTGTGTGTGTGTCCTGCAAACATTAGATGAAATTTGAATGTCACATATTGTATTTTAATAGAATATGTGAAATGGTCCACATAGCAATGTGTTGAGTTACGCTTCTGTTTTCTGTCAATAGAGAAGCCTGAACGATCAACCAATGGGTCCCATTGAAGGTGATGATGAGCCTCTTTCTTCAGACCCAGCCAAGTGGCCATCACCAATTACCGACAGCATACGCACAGAGCTAGTTCGAGGAGGACCTACCAAGGTGCCATCTACTTTCATATTTCCCAGGAATGAAGGCGATGGCAGGTGTTGTCATCATCACTATTTCAGTAGAACTTTGACAAGTGGTGAGAAGGTGGCCAGGAGCTGGATGTTGTATTCAGTTAGCAAACGTTGTTATATATAATACACTCCATGCAATTTGAAACAAAGTTTAGGTGTAATTTTTTTTCTTGTGTGTGTGTGTGTGTGTGGGGGGGGGGGGGGGGGGGGGGGGGCGTCAAGGGGGATCTCGCACAGGGCGCCATTTAGGCCAGCTCCGCCTCTGGGTCTGAGGGATTTCCTGCTTCTACATGGGAACCTGCTGGCTTCAAATATGAATTTGTTTCATTGTCAGGCTGCTGAAGCTGAGCCTCAGTAACGCCGGGGACACACTGGCCGCGGAAGCGCCGTGAAGCGCCGCGAAAATGGGACCGCCTTCATTCGGCGCCCTTGTTAAGCTATTCTATAGACCACATGTATGGCGTTTAAAGCGTGCCACAACCCGTGCACGCGCATTGGGTCCACAGCGCGCGTGTGAACGGGACTCGCGAGCGAAAATATACATGGCGAGAGGTCATTTGTGCACTGAGAGGGAGCAAACTGTGTCTGTGAGCGCACAAGGATGTGCACAAGTGACAAACCTGCGTGCGCGCGTTGTCAACGAGCACACGGCAGAGGAAAACGTGCGCGCGCGGCAGTCTCTGTGCGCGCGGCAGCCTCTCTGCGCGTTCGGTTTCTGACTCCTGCTCGCTCGGCTGTAAGGGCTTTTTGCACTCTGGAGGCGTGGCCTTTGGCAGATCTTCTCTGTCCTCTGATTGGTTAGTTTACCCCGCACTTTACCCTCTACCTATCTGAATAAAAAAGTCTGATATTCAGTAGTTGCTGGCATAGCTCAGCTGGGAGAGCGGGTGACTCTCCCCCCGGAGGATCCAGGTTCGGGTCCGGGCAAGGAAGATGCAGTAGATGTCATGTTAATTTTTCTTAATTCCAGGTATTTTACAGTTGTGACCGTTCAACTGTCATTAAACGTCCGAATGTTTGCTGGGCAGTGTTTTAAAAAGTGCACATAAGCTAGATGGTTTTAACCATATAAAATTACATTTTTTGTGATACTGGAAAAATACATACTGAAATAAAACTACTGATTGAAAACTTTATGACTGTGGTTGTACAATATATACTCACTAATACACTGCAAACTCCCTTAGAGTGGGGCTTCCAGAGAGAGAGAGAGAGAGAGAGAGAGAGAGAGAGAGAGAGAGAGAGAGAGAGAGAGAGAGAGAGAGAGAAAGTTCTTGCCTCATTAATGTATTGTTTATTTTTTTCAGTATTTAATTGACAAATTGTCCTTTCAAATAATTAATTGATGAGTTACATAATTGTCCATTTAGAATTGTTGAATGGACTGAGTCAAGTTTGGTGCACTTTATATATTTCAAAACATGTTTTTTTTTATTTTAATGATGCATATAAATAATTTAAATGTTAATTTAATGAAATATTTCTATTTTTTCATTACCTCACCCTTGTTTTGACAAAAACGGGACCTTGCTGGATAATATCATGGAGAAACTATTTGTTCACAGTACATGGCTCAGTGAGGATCTGTGTACCAAAGGAGGAGATGCTCAGAAATCTGTCTGCAGATTGTTACAACCCAGACTGGAAGTGGTGGGCTGTAATAAGAAAGGAGACCAAACAGAGGAGTGGGGGTTCAACAACTGATTTATTTAACAAAAGTAAGGATTTACTAAAGCAAGTTAGTGAACAGAAAATGGCCAGTGAGGACTCTCCACCACACAGGAGAGACCCAGTGAAAGCAGAAAAACAGTAGGCTTTGTAGGCAGCACCACACCCTGAGCCCAGGTGCCTCCAAGGCTGCTTAACGAGCTGCCTACAACAGAAGAAAAACACAATTAAACGCAAATGAAAACCCAATGAGACGGTGGGGGCATCACAACATGTTCAGGACTACCCAAACACCAGTAATTCTTGACTGCACTAACTTGCTTTAGTAAATCCTTACTTTTGTTAAATAAATCAGTTGTTGAACCCCCACTCCTCTGTTTGGTCTCCTTTCTTATTACAGCCCACCACTTCCAGTCTGGGTTGTAACAATCTGCAGACAGATTTCTGAGTATCTCCTCCTTTGGTATACAGATCCTCACTGAGCCAAGTACTGTGAACAAATAGTTTCTCCATGATATTATCCAGCAAGGTCCCGTTTTTGTCAAAACAAGGGTGAGGTAATGAAAAAATAGAAATATTTCAATAAATTAACATTAAAATTATTTATATGCATAATTAAAAAAAACATGTTTTGAAATATATAAAGTGCACCAAACTTGACTCAGTCCATTCAACAATTCTAAATGGACAATTATGTAACTCAATAATTAATTATTTGAAAGGATAATTTGTCAATTAAATGCTGAAAAAAATAAACAATACATTAATGAGGCAAGAACTTTTTAAACTTGAACATACCTACACCCACAAGTCTATTTTTACCTGGTTAAAACCATCTAGCTTATGTGCACTTTTTAAAACACTGCCCAGCAAACATTCGGACGTTTAATGACAGTTGAACGGTCACAACTGTAAAATAATATCACAGGAATTAGGAAAGAATAATATGACATCAACTCTATGTCCCTTGGCTGGACTTGAACCTGGATCCTCCAGAGTGAGAGTCACCCGCTCTCCCAGCTGAGCTATGACAGCAACTGCTGAATCCCAGATTTTTTTATATAGACAGGTAGAGAGTAAAGTGCGGGGTAAACTAACCAATCAGAGGACAGGGAAGATCTGCCACAGGCCACGCCTCCAGAGTGCCAAAACTCCTCACAGCCGAGCGAGCGGAATTAGAAACCGAGCGAGCAGAGGCTGCCGAGCGCGCAGAGAGGCTGCCGCGCGCGCACGTTTTCCTCTGCCGTGTGCTCGTTGGCAACGGGCACACGCAGGTTTGTCACTTGTGCACATCCTTGTGCGCTCACAGACACAGTTTGCTCCCTCTCAGTGCACAAATGACCTCTCGCCATGTATATTTTCGCTCGTGAGTCCCGTTCACGCGCGCGCTGCCATGTATATTTTCGCTCGCGAGTCCCGTTCACACGCGCGCTGTGGACCCAATGCGCGTGCACGGGTTGTGGCACGGGTCTGACGCGATACACATGGGCCGCTGAAGCGCCGTGAATTGCCTCGCGCTGGCGCGCGCCGGCGCTCCAGCTCGCACCGTGCAGCGATCATTTCGGCGTCGGCTCTATTTTTTTCGCGAGCCGCGGGTGAATCGCTTCATTTCTGGCAGGAAGTGAAACCTAGACATAAGAGGCAGGCCGGTAAAGTTGACAAAATAAAGCATTTCAAAATAAAATTACGCAATCAAATGTGTTCGTAATCAGACACTGCAGAAAAACCACACGAACACACACACACATACACACATCGAACTTGTGTGCGTGTGTGACCGCGTGCAGGGGGTGTGGTTTTGGGTGTCTTTTCACGGAGCAAACAGGACAGAGAGGCAGTAAGTCTGAGGCAAGCAGTTAAGATGGATGACTTTAAATTAATTATGGAAGTTGAGAAACACAAGGAGCTGCACGACCCCCGAAAAACATGGTTATTTACGTACCCATTTCTGAAGAAACTGCTAGGATACAGCTGCAGAATTGGAGCGGGTTCCAAGAGATTCAACTGGCAGAAACATAGGTTCACACACACACACACACACACACACACACACACACACACACACACACACACACACACACACACACACACACACACACACACACACACAAGGTGTGTCCACGTTCAAGGAAAATATTTATTTATAATATTATTTCACACACACACGTACGCGCACGTGCACAAACACTCAAACGTAGAGGAAAAGAGCTGAGAAAAGGCAGAGAGGAAATGGAGGACACCAAGTGTTTAAAAGAAAAACTACAGCTGAGCCGAGGCGCGCCTCGACTGGGGCGCATCTGATCTGAACTGAGGAGCGGCGAGCAGCGGCCGAATTTCGTGAGCGATTCGCTTCGCGGCGCTTCCGCGGCCGGTGTGTCCCCGGCGTAAGAGAGCAGATTAACAAGAAAATTGCAAAAAGAATAGGCATCTTTGTTTCCAGTGTCGGCTTTTGCAGGTCAGACTTGTGCTTTCTGTAATAACCCAGGCCTTAAATACAGCTTTTATTATCAGTGGTTAAATATTAACTGATTTTAGTCTCAGGAACATTCCCAGTATAATCTGGTACCTTGAACTTGTTTTATTATAATAAAAAAGTCACAAAGTGACTAATTCAAATGTGACTTTTGTAAAAACAGAGTTTGTTTCCGAATCTAAAAATCTGGTCCTCCTCTCAGAGGCTACATTTCTATGTGGGCTGTTTTTAAATGTTTAACTGAGTTTGCACCACGTTATCTGGCGGATCTGATCCACCCTTATGTTCCCGCTAGGAACCTTCGGTCAGCACAACAAGGACTGTTGGTCGTTCCTAAACACAGACTACAATCTCGAGGGGGTCGTGCTCTCTCTGTGCTGGGGCCGAGGCTCTGGAATAAGCTACCTACATGTGTTAAACAGGCCACCACGCTCAGCAAGATTAAGAGCCAGCTGAAAACACACTTTTATTCTTTAACTTTTATTCAAGAAGAGTCCCGTTAACGGATGGGATTGCACTTTTTGCTGCCCCACCTAGATTTTATCTGCATGTTTTTGTTGGTTTTGAAATGGTTTTGTATGTTTTTATTATTTTTTTTAATGTTTATTTCTGCTGTGCAGCGCTTTGTTTGGTCCTTGGGCCATGTGAAGGCACTATATAAATAAAGTTTTAGTTAGTTAGTTAGTTATACTCCTTCTAATTATTTAAACCATCATATTGCTCGAATTACAGTGCGAGGAGGAGGAGTAGCAAGCATTTTTCATTCGGACTTATTAAACAATCCAATCCCTTACCAATTAATAGCTACAGTTCGTTTGAACATCTTACTCTTAGTTTTCCTAATTCAGATTGCAAAACTGTAAAACCGCTCTTGTTTGTAGTTTTATATCGTCCACCAGGCCCTTAATCTGAGTTTTTGGATCAAATTTCTGATTTTTTTATCTGATTTGGTGCTAAATACTGATAATGTGGACATTGAAAATGATAGCCTCAATGTAGCCTTTAGTAATGTCTTAAGCCGGGCGCACACTGTGTGACTTTTTCACTTTTTTGAGCCGATTTTCCAGTCGTGCGAGAATCCACGACATCGGGGCGAGTTTTGCGCCGAGCGGTCGTGTAGTGTACAGGGGGTTACGAGAGGCGATTAACACCACGTGACCAGCTGCCGATCAGCAGTTGTGAGGTCGCACGGACTTCTGGAGTGTTTAATATTTCGCTCGTCCCTTGTGAGGGTATCGCACTGTTGAAGCGGCGCTGCGAGCAGCTGCGACCCAAAATGTATCAGAACCGCTCACGGCGAATGCGCAATCCTGCATCAATGCCGCTCCCCGCTATTTCCCTAATAACACACGTTGTTCGTTTTTGTTTCTACACGTTTTTTTACTTACAAAGATTATCAAGAAAGCGTGTTTGTCGTGTTCATGTCAAATTAAACTGATCACAAAACACAGATTTACTTTCTTTATTTCGTTCATCCAACCCCCATAAATACCTGTGTGTCCTCCTGCAGCACTCCCGAAGGACAACAGGCAAAACAAGACAAAAAAAGTCTGACGTGTTGAGTAAAAAAGGCTATTTTTAGCATATTTTTAGGGCCGACGTGTTGCTACCAGACGTACAGTGTGAGCAGTCAGGTCGCATGCGAGAACTGGGTCATGCAGTGTGAGCGCCTGGCTCGTGAGATCTGCTCTGCAAGGAAGTCTTACAGTTTGAGCTGAAGCTGAGTGCTACGAGTGAAAAAGTCGCACAGTGTACGCCCGGCTTTAGACTCAATTGGTTTTACCCAAAGAATACATAGCTCCACCAACTCTTGCCATTAGACTACATTAGACCTTGTGCTGACTTATGGCACAGAGTGTGAGGAAATAACAATCTTTTCACATAATCCAGTCCTCTCGGACCACTTTCTGATAACCTTTGAGTTTTTTATAACTGACTTCTCGAGACATGAAAGTAAATTTCGCTATAGTCAGTCTCTATCTGACAACGCTGTTGCATCTTTTATATCAGCTGTTCCATCCTTACTGTCCTCAGTTTCTCAGGGGAACGTGTCAGAGGGCAATATTTTCATTTCTAGCCCCTCACAAATTGATGCCTTAGTTCATAATGTTACTTCCTCTTTACATGTGGCATTAGATGATGTTTACCCTTTAAAAAGGAAGGTAATTAGGGAGAGGAAGTTGGCTCCCTGATTAGTTCACATTTACGAGCTTTAAAACAAAACTCTAGAAAATTGGAGAGAACATGGCGCTCTACGCACCAGGAGTCCTTCTTATCCTGGAAAAATAGTCTTGTGCCTTATAAAAATAAGCTTCGACAAACTAGAACTGCTTATTTCTCAGTGTTAATTGAGGAGAATAAGAATAATCCTAAATTTCTTTACAGTACAGTTGCCAAACTTACACAGAATCATAGCTCTGAACCATCTATTCCCTTAGACCTCAGCAGCAACAACTTTATGGGATTTTTTACAAGTAAAATTAATTCTATTAGAAATAAAATCTTTAGCATCCTCCCTAATGCGATTTCTTCTTCCTCAGTAAGTGAGGCAGCATCAGAGGTGACTATAGAACCTCATCTGTGCTTGAACCATTTTGATCCAGGTGAGCTTTCAGAGTTGTTGCAAGTTCCCACATGCCAAAGACAGTGGCAAGAAACGGAGTCAACAGGTGGGCCACAGAGAAAATATTGGACCCACACTGAAACACACTGAACTTGCTTATGCAAGTAAAATCAGCCAGAAGACAGGGGCCCAACTGCACAACAAGCATCCAAGCTGGGAGCAAAACTGTGGTCAGAATCAAGGATCACAGAAGGGTCGCAGGGACAAGAGGTCAGAACTTGCTTCCGAGGACAAAACTGGGCAAAAGGTCAGGAGGCTGACCCAACCTCTGGCAGGAAAAAGGGACTGGAGGAGAAAGAGTGAAAACAGCTCATTGGAACAAAAAGCCTTCATCAGGGATGCTGCACTTCAGAGGAGAACTGAGGATCTGCTACAAAGATGATGATTAATGACATGTGTTAAACTGAAAAAGCCTTCATTAAGAATGCTGCATGTAGTAAAAATGATACCAAATGTCTTGTGTTGAGCTAAAAAGTGTGTATCTGGTAAATGACCCCATGACCTTACTGTCATAAGATAATGATGTATGTGTAACTAGTGAACTTTTTACCTTGTCTAAGCTGACCCAAGAAGAGTATAAAAAGGAGCAGCTAGAAGCAGAGCGGACACAACAGTTGGGGCAGACGACAGTGAGAGACAGAGCAGAGCTGGGATAGAAGAGGTCGGCCTCTGTAGAGGACGGAGGCTGACAGGAGAGAGTTTTGGGGCAGTCGACAGACACAGAAGCAGGAGCAGTAGCTTGAAGACAAAGTTGGTGTAAGCCAACTCATTATTCTTAATTAATCATTAGGAATAATTTCTCCTTGGGGAAGTGGTCAGTTTTATATCTATTCATTTTTGTATTTTTTAATCTTGTAATAAATTTTTTGGAAAAAGATCCACATTCCTGATTCTTTCAGGTCCTTTTTAGGCTAAGGTTGGAGCCCTGGCCTATCTCAAGGAGAGGTAAGCACCTTAATTACAGGTTCCTGAATTATCAGGATTTACTTTACGGTTTGTGACAGATTAATAAAAGAAACCTTGTCTTCTCCTCTCTCGCGAGTAACGAGATGTCTTAAAGATGATAAAACCAAAACATTAGTAGGTTAATTTAGGCTCTGATTGCAAGTATGAAAAAGTCTCCACCAGCGCTGGGAAGGTTGGATTAATTAGATAAATTGATAAATCTATGTTAGCCTGATCAACTAACAAGAATCATTTTATAGTTACCAACCACCCACAAAAGCTGACAGGGACGCAATTAATCCTAATAACCCAAAGTATTGCCAGCGACGGATGGCCTCCCGCTGGGCTTCGCCCTAGTATCTAAAATCACTAGATAACGGGATTAATTAAAAGGAAGTGTGCTTTCACAAAAGAACTGAGTACAGCATATCATTCTACCTTAAAATAGAAGACTGATTCTAACTTAGGGAGTCCAAACCAGGGTCTAATACAATAAAACTCACCGACACCCCCACGAACCCTGAGAAAGCAGCACAGTCTTATAAGTTCTAACGAAACTGGGTTTTAACGGAACCGATAAATGGGACGTGCTCGCGACAGAGTTATCAAAAATATTAGCTTCATCTAAACCTTCAACTTGCATTTTGGATCCAACCCCAACCAAATTATTTAAAGATGCATTTCCTTTGGTTACTGCCCCATTCTAGATATAATGAATCTATCCTTAGTAAATGGATATGTACCACAGGATTTTAAGGTTGCTGTAATCACACCTTTTGATGTGTTTTGGACACCCGAGTGAAGAGAGGGGCGGAGCTGTCAACTGATCACCACCTGGTGGTGAGTTGGATCAGATGGCAAGGGAACATGCCGCGTAGACCTGGCAGACCCAAACGCATAGTGAGGGTCTGCTGGGAACGCCTGGCAGAAGAACCTGTCAAGACGGTCTTCAACTCACACCTCCGGCAGAGCTTTGACCACGTCCCGAGAGCAGTGGGGGACATTGAGTCCGAGTGGGCCTTGTTCCACTCTGCGATTGTCGAGGCGGCTGTTGCTAGCTGTGGTCGTAAGGTGGCCGGTGCCAGTCGTGGTGGCAACCCCCGTACCCGCTGGTGGACACCAGAGGTTCGGGGAGCCGTCAGGCTGAAGAAGGAGGCCTACAGGGCGTGGCTGGTCTGTGGGTCTCCGGAGGCAGCAGACAGGTACCGGATAGCCAAGCGGGGTGCAGCAGTGGCAGTTGCCGAGGCAAAATCTCGGGCGTGGGAGGAGTTTGGTGAGGCCATGGAGAAAGACTATCGATCGGCTCCAAAGAGGTTCTGGCAAACTGTCCGGCGCCTCAGGAGAGGAAGGCAGCAACTCGCTCACACTGTTTACAGTGGGGATGGGGAGCTGCTGACGTCAACTGAGGCTATAGTCGGACGGTGGAAGGAATACTTTGAGGAGCTCCTAAATCCCACCAATGTGCATTCCGAGGAGGAACCAGAGCTGGGAGGCCTGGGGATGGACTGTCCGATCTCGGGGGCAGAAGTTGCTGAGGTAGTCAAACAACTACACAGCGGCGGAGCCCCGGGGGCGGATGAGGTTCGTCCTGGGTATCTCAAGGCTATGGATGTTGTAGGGCTGTCATGGTTGACACGTCTCTACAACATTGTGTGGTCATCGGGGGCAGTTCCTAGGGAGTGGCAGACCGGGATGGTGGTCCCCATCTTTAAGAAGGGTGACCTGAGGGTGTGTTCCAACTATAGGGGGATCACACTCCTCAGCCTCCCTGGAAAGGTCTACGCCAAGGTACTGGAGAGGAGGGTCCGATCGATAGTTGAATCTCAGATAGAGGAGGAGCAATGTGGTTTTCGTCCTGGCCGTGGAACTGTGGACCAGCTCTATACCCTTGCAAGGGTGATGGAGGGGGCATGGGAGTTTGCCCAACCAATCCACATGTGCTTTGTGGATTTGGAGAAGGCTTATGACCGTGTCCCCAGGGGCACCCTGTGGGGGACGCTCCAGGAGTATGGGGTGGGTGGCTTTCTGTTAAGGGCCATTCAGTCCCTTTTCCAGAGGAGCGTGAGTTTGGTCCGCATAGCCGGTAGTAAGTCGGACCTGTTCCCAGTGAGGGTTGGACTCCGCCAGGGCTGCCCTTTGTCACCGGTTCTGTTCATCACTTTTATGGACAGAATTTCTAGACGCAGGCGTGGTGTGGAGTGTGTCGAGTTTGGTGGCAGGAGAATCTCGTCTCTGCTTTTTGCAGATGATGTGGTCCTCCTAGCTTCATCCAGCTCTGACCTTCAGCTCTTGCTGGGTAGGTTCGCGGCCGAATGTGAAGAGGCTGGGATGAGGATCAGCACCTCCAAATCTGAGACCATGGTTCTCGACCGGAAAAGGGTGGCTTGCCACCTCCGGGTCGGGGGAGAGGTCCTACCTCAAGTGGAGGAGTTTAAGTATCTCGGGGTCTTGTTCACGAGTGAGGGTAGGAGGGATCGGGAGATCGACAGGCGGATTGGTTCAGCGTCTGCAGTGATGCGGACGCTGAGCCGATCTGTCGTGGGGAAGAGGGAGCTGAGCCAGAAAGCCAGGCTCTCGATTTACCGGTCGATCTACGTCCCAATCCTCACCTATGGTCATGAGCTTTGGGTAATGACCGAAAGAACGAGATCGCGGATACAAGCGGCCGAAATGAGTTTCCTCCGTAGGGTGGCCGGGCTCAGCCTTAGAGATAGGGTGAGGAGCTCGGACATTCGGGAGGGACTCGGAGTAGAACCGCTGCTCCTCCGGATCGAAAGGAGCCAGTTGAGGTGGTTTGGGCATCTGGTCAGGATGCCTCCTGGACGCCTCCCCGGGGAGGTGTTTCGGGCATGTCCTGCCGGCAGAAGGCCCCCGGGTCGACCCAGGACACGTTGGAGAGGTTACATCTCCAATCTGGTCCGGGAACGCCTTGGGGTCCTGCCGGAGGAGCTGGTGGACAAGGCCGGGGAGAGGACGGCCTGGAGCTCCCTAATTGGGATGCTGCCCCCGCGACCCGGACCCGGATAAGCGGAGGAAGACGAAGACGAAGTAATCACACCTTCACTTAAGAAGCCTTCTCTGGATCCAAATGACCCAATGAATTATAGACCAATATCTAACCTTCCATTTTTATCCAAACTCCTGGAGAAAATAGTGGCCATCCAAGTATGTCAGCATTTAAACACTAATGATCTGTTTGGGGAATTTCAGTCTGGTTTTAGAGAGTATCACAGCACTGAAACTGCATTAGTGAGAGTTAAAAATGATATTCTCATGGCCTCAGATAAGAATCTTGTATCTGTTCTAGTCTTGTTAGATCTCAGTACTGCCTTTGACACAGTAGATCACAATGTTCTTTTAGAAAGACTTGAACATGTTGTAGGGATCAAACGAACAGTGCTAGGCTGGTTTAAATCCTACCTGTCTGATAGATTTCATTTTGTAAATGGACATGACAAATATTCTTCATACTCCAGGGTTACTTGTGGAATACCACAGGGTTTAGTGCTTGGACCAATTCCTTTTACTATATATATTCTCCCAATTGGTAAAATCATTAGACAGCATGGGATAAACTTCCACTGTTATGCTGACGATACTCAGTTATATTGATCCATTAACCCTGATGAACCTAATCAGTTGGGTAGATTACAGGCTTGTCTTAAAGACATGAAAAATTGGATGACTCTAAACTTTTTGCTTTTAAATCAAGACAAGATGGAAGTTCTCATCTTTGGACCAGAAATCCAGAAAAGGAAATTGCTTAGTCAATCACCTGACCTGAATGGCATTACATTAATCTCCAAGAACAAAGTAAGGAACCTTGGAATTATCTTCGACCAGGACATGTCATTCAAATCCCAAGTTAAACAGGTTTGTAGGATTTCCTTTTTCCACCTTCGGAATACTGCTAAGATTAGAAGCATCCTTTCCAGGAGTGATGCTGAAAAACTAGTTCATGCATTTATCACATCAAGACTGGATTACTGTAATTCATTACTCTCAAGAAGTCCACGGAATGTAGTTAAAAGTCCAAAATGCTGCAGCTAGAGGTCTGATGAGAATTAAAAAGAGACATCATATCTCTCCTGTCTTAGCTTCCCTACATTGGCTACCTGTTAAATTCAGAATAGATTTTAAGATCCTTCTTCTCACATGTAAAACTCTAAAAAAAATAATCCATGCCTTTGTGTCATCACGCTTAAGACTATTGTTACGCTCTTTTTACTGGTCTCAGCAAAACCTCCCTCTCACGCCTTCAAGCCATCCAAAATGCAGCAGCCAGACTCCTAACCAAATCCAGCAGACGAGCTCACATCACTCCAGTTTTACAGTCCCTCCACTGGCTCCTGGTAGAATATAGTATTCAGTTTAAAGTTTTAGTACTGACCTATAGAGCTCTTAACAACCAGGCTCCAAGCTACCTATCTGAGCTTTTATCCCCACACACCACCTCTCGGAACCTTAGATCCACATCTGAAAACCTCCTGGCTGTTCCTCGAACCAGACTGAAAACCAAAGGGGACAGGGCCTTTCAGACTATTGCACCCAGACTTTGGAACAGTCTACCTTCAAATCTCCATCTCTCTAACACTGTAGAGGTCTTTAAAAATCATCTAAAAACTCACCTTTACATCCAGGCGTTCCCTCCTTAAATGTTTCAAAAAGATGGCTTTGTTCGGGTTCACACCTTCACTTTGTTTATACTCATGATTTTATTTTCTACGTTTATCACTGCTATTGTTTTTCTGATGTTTTTATTGGTTAGAGGTATTTGCCCTGATCTTTATAATGTTGTACAGCCAGGCCCGGAGTGGCTAATCGGGAGGGTCTGGAGAATTCCCGGTGGGCCGCACGATGTTTGGGCCGCATGGGCCGGTGCTCTCGTTTTTGTTTTTTATCATTTTTTTTATTTTTTGGTGCCGGTGTTCAATCATGGCACTGAGGCCGCCGGGCTAATCTCATACGCTCCTCCCGGCTGTCTCTACCTGCAGGCTGAAGCTCGTTTTTTTTTTTTCCCCCCCGTATGAGCCTGTGCGCACCACGTGACCACGCAGTTGACGGAAAGATGGAAAGTAGAAAGAGCAAGGGTGGCGCGGAGAAGGCAATAATTAAAAAGAGGAAAGCGCTGGAAACAGATGCAGCTAAATGTGCAAAAATGAGCACCTTTTTTCTCAAACAAGCTTGCGGTCTTTAACTTCAAATGAAGATAAAACGGGTAAGGCAAGTCAAGATGTTAAACTTTACCGGCTGCAAATCACCATTCAAGTTAATTAAGCATCAATAATGAATTATATGGCGTCATGACATAACGTTATGTAATATAATTACCAGTATGATGTGACTGATGCCACCAAACTGTCTTGTAGCCCACAAGATCCAGTAGGCCTAATAAGCACCAGGCAGAAACCCACCATTCCAGAGCGGACATGTACAGGTAGGATTACTTATTGAGTCAGTGAACTGAATATTATTAAAATTTATATGATGAAAACTATCCTGGCTCTAAAGTGTTCTAAAATGCTAGATGATTCAGCATTGATCAGAAAGCGTGTAAAAAAGGAAAATGAATGCTGAATTGTGACAATTTTCACACAATGTAGTGTCAGAAGAAGAGCCAGGAGCCAGCAGTGAGGGTATTGCTCCTGTTGGGATAGAAGGTGAGCCAACTCATGTGCAAACATCAGTTTCATTATAATAATTGTAATGTCCAAATAATAGTAGTGACCTGTTGTATTTTTATTAGTAAATGCACAAAGCCCACAACAAATCGCTATTAGAATGAAAGTAAAATGAAATAAGCCTGCATATTTTGCCATAGAAAATATTTTAATTGGTTACAAAAAATGTGTTTTCCATATCAAATGTGCTAAAGCTTTACAGATGATTATTTTAATTGTGTGCAGGTGAGTATAGGGAAACTGGAAAAAGTGTGAAAGGGAGTGCTGAGTCATTTCATTTTAAAGGTTTGAAAATCTCAGAACAGCTGTTTGAACAGCATGTAGATTGTTATATTGTTAGAGAATGTGTTGTAAAGAACAATGTTGGAGATGTGCACTGATGTTCAAATACACCTACATTGTAAAGCAACTCTTTCTTGCACTGAATTACAAGGCTTTACCGAGTAGTGTGCTTTTGTAGACTACTATACATATAAAGTTCTAACATGATTTTAATAATAATTCGTTAAGTGGGCCGGTCTGGGGTCTGAAACTCCAGGGCTGAAAATGTGTCCCACTCCGGCCCTGTGTACAGCGCTTTGTGATTTATATCTGTGGAAGGTGCTACATAAATAAACTTTTACTTACTTACTTACTTACTTAATAATCAAGCTCCATCATACATCAGTTATCTGATTGTTCCATGCGTTCCTAACTGAGCACTTCGCTCTCAGACTGCAGGTTTACTGGTGGTTCCCAGAATATCTAAAATTAGGATGGGAGGCAGATATTTTAGTTATCTGGCTCCTCTCCTGTGGAACCAGCTCCCAGCTTTAGTCCGTGAGGCAGACACCTTGTCTACTTTTAAGACTAGGCTTAAAACATTTTTATTTGATAGGGCTTATGGTTAAAATCTGATGTTAGCCTAGATCTGGACAAGTGGGGGAGAAGAGGGAGGTAGAGTGTACAGTCGGTGTTACATCCCCTCTTTCCGTCTAGGAGTAGGTAAGGGGGTGAACACAGAATAATTGAAATTAAGGAAGACTTTAAGGTAAATGAGGAGAAACAACTGAGAGTCGGGAGAGGAGTGTTTTCCAACAAAGATAAAATAAAAGGATTTATTAACACAAGGGGTCAACAGTTTTATAACAAGACACCAGAAATTAACCTAAATAAACTCCCCCTTTCTAAAATAGGGAGTGTGCCAGCCACCATAACCAACTTAACAAGCTCTTACAGGCGTTAACCAGGGAGAAACCTCAACAAAACCCTATTAAAAGGGGCCACCAAAAATATGAGGACTGGAATGAGCTACTTTACACAGGATGTTTAACAGAACCCAGTGGCTTAACAAGGAGGGGAGATCACAGTGCTCAAATGACAGAGTACAAGCTTTAACGCTCTAACCTCTCTGTAACTGTGTCTCCCCTGTCTGATGAAAATAGGAGGCTTAATATAGGATCCAGGTGTTGATGATTTGATTGGAGTCAGCTGTCTATCAGTCTCTCTGCTGTCCTCTTGTGGCGGTTCTCAGGACTCCAGGAGAGTAAGTCAGCTGCATTTGGCTTGCCAGGGCAGAGGTCGTCACAGCCCCCCCCCCCCCCCCTAAAAAATTCAAGAAAGGAAGTTAAAACAAGAACCTCACAAAACTTACTTTCTTGACAGTTCTTAAGTTGGGCACAAAGCCGGCTAATAACTTGCATGGTGTGTGCTAAGGTGAGCGTCCCCTCTAACTGCCTAATCAAAAACTATCTAACTGGACCCTGCTCTTCATGCGCTGCAGGGTGGGCAGATTAAGCACATGTGTCGGTTGGGACACATTGAAGACCAGCCGAGAGAGAGGGCGTAGCCCCCACTCTTTCTGGGGTGCTCCCGAGATGGTAAAACAGAATTTTACCAACACTAACCCATTACACGCAACTCTACAAAAACAACAAACAGGTTATATCCCAAAGGGGATACACCTCTGTTCCTGACCAGGGTAAGACTCACCATACCTTTTGCACACAGTAACTAAAAAAATAAAAATAAAATAAAATAAAATAAAATAAACATGGGCCATTTATGACTCAACAAATCCTCGGGATAAACAATCGGCAACAATGTTGTCAGTCCCCTTTTTGTGGCGTATGTCCAACTGGTACTCCTGGATTAACAAGGCCCACCTCATTAAACGCTGGTTTCTGTTGAACATACGAGACAAAAACACTAAAGGATTATGGTCAGTGTACACAATCACTGGGTCTTTCATTGAACCAACATACACCTCAAAATGCTGCAATGAGAGCAGCAAGGCCAACGTCTCCTTTTCGATAGTGGAGTAATTTAACTGACAGCCAGTGAATTTTTTGGAAAAATAGGCGATAGGATGGTCAACTCCAGCATCATCTTCTTGAAGCAGCACCGCACCAATTCCAACGTCGCTAGCGTCTGTCTCCAGTTTAAAGGGCCTGGAGAAACTTGGGGCTTTCAACACCGGGGCGCTGCACAGCAACATCTTGCAGGCTTCAAAGGCAGCTTGGGCAGCCTCACTCCAAATGAATGGAACTTTTGGACTCAATAGAGAAGTTAGAGGACAGGACACAGTGGCAAAATTCTTACAAAAACATCTGTAAAATCCCGTCATCCCTAAAAACCGTCTTAACTCTCTGCGTGTATCTTATCCTTTAACATACGTACACATCCATGCCCAACCTCTTTTCCTAAGTAGGTGACTGTAGCCTTCACAAATTCGCTCTTGGCCAGGTTAATTGTTAATCGAGCATCTGAAAGTCGCTGGAAAAGATCACGCAAGGTGGTAATATGTTCAAACCAGGTAGAAGTATGTACCACAATATCGTCAAGGTAAGTACTGCAGTGTGGTAAGGACCCAGTCACAGTGTTCATCAGTCTCTGGAAGGTGGCTGGGGCATTTCTCATCCCAAAGGGCATAACAGTATACTGAAGGAATGTGTCTGGGGTAACAAATGCTGATATTTCGGACGCAGAGGGCGTCAGTGGAACTTGCCAGTATCCTTTTAATAAATCGATCTTTGTGATAAAAGAGGCATCTCCTATACTGTCTACACAGTCGTCAACTCGCGGCAGCGGGTAAGAGTCTGGTACTGTAACAGCATTCACCTTTCTATAATCCGTCATGAACCGAGGAGTGCCGTCTGGCTTCTTTTCTATAATACAAGGGGAGCTCCAAGGACTCCGACTGGGAACAGCCAAACCATGTTCCAGTAAATAATCAGTTTCTTGCTTTATTAGCTCCCGTTTGATAGCATTTGCTCGATAAGGGTGCTGTTTAATAGGAGGTACCTTTTGTATATCGACTTCATGAGATATCATATCAGTACAGGACGGAACATCAGAAAACAGATTTGGATACCGTTTAATCAGATCCACCAGTTCTTTTTGCATATGGTCCTCTAAATGAGAGAGAGTGTTAGATATTTGTTCCAACGCTTGGGAATTTTTCAACCGAGGACTGACACCGTCAGTCAGTTTCAGAGAAAAGTCTCCCCCGGTGGGAGGCATGAAGCTTGCAGCTGCGCACACTGCAGCTTCAGATGGTGCGCTCTGCACCTGATGGGAATGATAAAGCTTGAGCATATTGATATGACATGCTCGGGACTTTCGTCTGCGGTTAGGTGTGGAAATGACATAAGTGGTGGCGTTGATCTTACTCAGAACCTCATGAGGACCAGTAAACTGTGCTGACAAACTAGAACTCCCGAGCGGGTTTAACATTAGGACTTGGTCGCCCGGTTGTAGGTCTCTACTGGTTGCTTTGGTATCGTAGTGAGCTTTCATCCGTGTCTGAGCTACATCTAAATGGTCTCTGGCCACCTGGTTGGCCATTTTTAGTCGCCATCTAAACTGCTTTATGTATTGGTTTACTTTTTCTTTCTTCGAGTCAGGGATTTGTAAAAACTGCTCTAAGAGCTTTCAGAGGTCCTCTTGGGGTATGACCAAAAACCAGTTGTGCCGGACTATAACCCAACGACTCCTGTGGGGCTTCTCTAGCAGCAAACAACAAAAAGGGGACCCCCTCATCCCATGACAGACCTGTACTTAGACAATACTTTTTTAACATGCTCTTAAGAGTCTGATGCCAGCGTTCTAAAACCCCCTGACTCTCAGGGTGGTAAGCGGAAGAAGTGACGTGCTGAATGCCTAAGGTTTTAGCCACCCCTTTAAACAAATCAGATTTAAAGTTAGATCCTTGGTCGGTTTGTAGCACCCGAGGTAACCCAAAAACTGAAAAGAAGGACGTCAAGGCTTTGGTAACTGACCTAGCCGTAATAGATGACAGTGGTATGGCTTCAGGGAACCGCGTAGCAGTGCACATCATTGTCAGCAGAAACTGCTTACCAGACTTGCTTCGGGGCAAAGGACCAACACAGTCTACTACAATGTTATCAAACGGGTTCCCCACCACAGGTATAGGATGCAGTGGAGCCAGTTTGGGTTTCTGGTTGGGTTTTCCTGCAAGCTGACAAACATGGCAACAGTTACAAAAAGCAGAGACATCTTTCTTCATTCCAGGCCAGAAAAAGTGCTCTAAAAGCACTTGATATGTTTTTCTTATACCCAAGTGACCTGCCCACTGACCTTCATGTGCCAAGGTTAAAACTTTGTACCGATATTTCTGGGGTATAACAATTTGTGTTGTTATGCCCCAGGGCGCACCTTTTGCTGCAGGATTTGCCCAACGACGCATCAGCACATCATCCATTATCAAATATTCAACCGTTTTATTAACAGGAGTTCCAACGGCGGAAAAGCATTTCTTTAAACTCTCATCCTTCTTTTGTTCTTCTCTTAAACTGAACCCTGTAACAGAAACCCAGGCGGAGGGAGGAGGCTTGTCTGCTGCAGCAACCTCCTCGTCATCCTCCCTTACTTCAGAGTGTTTATTCCTTTGGCTGCTACCATCATTAAACAAACTAGAAATGTCTATTTCTGGGTCCTTTTTCCTACTTTGGGCTCGTGTCAAAACACATGCAGGGAAAAGTCTAGTGTTTATCTTCTCACACGGCTCACATGTCTCGATGGGCTCATTCACAAGCTGCAATGGAGGAGTAACCTTCCCTCCAGCAATGTCATTTCCTAGAAGTAGTGTGATTCCTGCTACAGGCAATGTAGAACACACAGCAACGTCAAAGGTTCCTTGGACTAAATCACAGGATAAGTAGATTTTATGCACTTTGTGAGGAACAGGTTCAGCATTCAGACCTGTTAAAAGAACTGATACACCAGTTGAACTGTCTTCACAAAACGGCAGGACATTTTCCAAAATCAGGGTTTGAGACGCCCCTGTATCACGCAAAATTGTGACTGGTACAGGATCAGGAGCATCCTCAGTTAGCGTAACCCATCCAGATGACAAGAAAGGACTAAAGCATTCATTCACATCCTTGACAGCTAACCCGTTAGCTTCCTGGGGCTTGTTTAACAACCCAACCTCCCGTGGTGGAGACCCTCTCTGCTCATTCTTTCTGTTAAGCTTATAACATTCTTTCACTAAGTGGCCAGTTTTATGACAATAAAAACACGTAGGTTGGTTCACCCTTCTTGGCAGGCTAGAACGACTAAAAACAGAAACCACTGGAGCTGGTCTCACCACAGAACGAGGATTAGCGTCTCTAGCGGGGTAATTTCCAACCACACGGTGGGTTAATGTAAATTCATCCGCTAGTAATGCCGCAGAGGACAGCGTAGCTACCTTCTGCTCGTTTAAGTAAAGCACTGTGCGTTCGGGCAGACATCTCTTAAATTCTTCTAGGAGGAACAGCTCTTTTAGGTCATTAAAAGTGGAGACCTTAGAGGCAGATACCCATTTATCGAAAAGCAAAGCCTTTTCCCTGGCGAATTCCACAAATGTTTGTTCATGTCGTTTGTGGGACATAGCTCTGAATCGCTGTCGGTAAGCTTCGGGCACCAGTTCATAAGCATTTAGCACAGCCGCTTTAACACGCTCATAATCTGAACTATCAGAAACTGAAAGAGACGACATTACCTCACGTGCCTTCCCTGTGAGCCTGCATTGTAGGATCAGCGACCACACCTCACGAGGCCAGCCGAGGGCCGCAGCAAGACGTTCAAAAAGCTGGAAGTAGCTGTCCACCTCGGTCTCTGAAAAGGGCGGCACCAACGCAAGGCATTTGCTGATGTCCGGTTTTCGGTCTTCCTCCGTGGCACCTAGTGGTGTCCCTGGCATCTCTGGATGGGAGGACTGGTCTGAAGCCTGGGACTGCCCCTTGCATTGGGGTAAAGACAAACATTCCAACTCCATTCTCTTCAGGGCGATCGCTGTTTGCGACTCGATTTCCACACGACGTAATTCCAATTCCAACTTTCGTAGCTGGACTTGCTCCTTCTCAGCTGCATATTTTAGCTGAGCCAAACGTACTTGCAGCCTGACGCTTTCTGGTGTAGCTTTTGAGGAAGTTGGAGAGGGAGAATCAAAACGGGGCAAAGTCCTTGGTGAAGCCCCAGCAGGAGGAGTTTGCATACCGGCAGCAGCGGCCTCCGGTCTATCAACAGGAAGTGCTGACATATCCTCATCCTTAATGTCTTCCCCCTCCGTCAGTTCCGGTTCGCTCATTTTCTCAGAGTCCTTC